>NC_043703.1:148139331-148275452 GCF_006229205.1 Suricata suricatta
GATATCCAGGGTCTTTTGTGGCTCCATACCCATTTTTGGATTGTTTTTTCTAGCTCTGTGGAGAGTGTTTGTGATATTTTGATAGGGATTGCATTAAATATCTAGGTTGCTTTTGACGTATTTTAAGCAGAAGAGTACTATGGTCAGATTTTATTTTTTTAATTATTATTTTTAAATGTTGGTATAGTTAACATACAATGTTATATTCATTTCAGATGTATGATAGTGATTCAACAATTCTATCCATTACTCGATGTTCATAAGAAGTGTACTTTTTAATCCCTATCACTGATTTCACCTATCTCCGACCCTCCTCCTCTCTGGTAACCATCAGTTTGTTTTCTATAGTTAAGAGTCTGTTTCTTGATTTGTCCCTCTCTCTCTTTTTTTAATGATCATTTGTTTTGTTTCTTAAGTTCCACATATGAGTGAAATCATATGGTATTTTTCTTTTTTTTGATTGACTTATTTTGCTTAGCATTATAGTCTCTACCTCTGTCCATGTTATTGCAAATGGCAAGATTTCAATCTTTCTATGGCTCAATAATATTCCATTATTTATTATACCACACTGACTTTATTCATCAATTGATGGACACTTGGGATGCTTCCATAATTTGGCTATTGTAAATAATGCTGCAATAAACATAGGGGTGCAGTTATTTATATTGTAGAAAATTTATGATTTTTCTATGTGATGTGGATTTGAAGTGGTGGGGAATTTAGAAGTTGGATGGAGAGATCTGAGAGAATGACACCAGATAGAGGGTGATGGCTACTAACTGGGAGAAACATAAGGAACTAGTCTACCAAGGCAAAGGCACCAGGGATATTGAGGCGGGGAAACACATGGAAACATATAGGTGTTCAATCAGTAGCATGTCATGACTGGTGTGATTTGAAGTGAGTCTTGGGCAAAGAAGAGTAAGAATCAAGGGCCATCTCCAGTTTTTCATCACTAGAGGCATGGCAGGTCTTTTGGTGATCAGGTTGCAGTGAAGCATGTTTTCGGGGAGGGGGCTGTAAGAAGCAGAGTCCAATTCAGCTATGTAGTGACTAGTTATTTCACAGCCCCCACCCCCACCCTGTGCCATTATTTTTCTCTTGGGGAAACTATGGTCAGAATTGGTGAAGTCACTGGTCTAGCATGTATACCTTGACTTTCTAACTCCATGAATATGAAGTCTCAAATAAATATCATGACAATTATCCAGAAATGCCATCATCTCCAGAAGAGATCTATTTCTTGACCAATGTGTGAAATTAAATGTAAGTAACCAAGGAGCTTCGGTGGCTCAGTCAGTTAAGTGAATAACTCTTGGTTTTAGCTCAGGTAGTGATCTCACGGTTTGTGAGTTCAAGCACTGCATTGGGCTCCACAGCTGGCAGCATGGGGCCTGCTTGGGATTCTCTCTCTCTCCCTCTCTCTCTGACCCTCCCTTGCTCATACTGTCTCTATCTCTCTCAAAATAAATAAATAAAACTTAAAAAAATGTAAGCAACCATCCATAGCCACATAACTGCTCTCTAATTTTGGGAAGCAGAAAGAACATCATATTCATTGTGAGTTAAATCAACTAGCAAATGGCTTGCCCTGAGAAGGTGTTCAAGGTGAATGTGGTGTGGCACAAGCCCATCTATGTTTATTGAAGCTCTGACTCAAGCAGGCTCCTTCCAGATTATGGTATTAGATGCAGCCTTATGTGTGGACTGCTCATGGGAGACAGGGGCCGGAGAGCTCGAACAGAGCAATGTGTGCATAACAAAAGCTGGAGACCTTTTCCAGTCCTTCAACCAGAGTCCTATGGCCAAGGAGTGATTCCAAGGGGTTCTGAGAAAACTACATGCTCTTTTTTAACATATGCAATTATTTTCCATCATTTACACTACAGTAGTTACAATGACCCTCCAAACAGAAAAGCAAAGTAAAAAATCAAAACACCAACTTCTGTTTCATGTAATTAGACTTATACAGAAATTAGAAGGTTATGTAACAACTAGTTAATCACCTAATTTCACAGCTATCTGAAGTGGTGATCGTTATATAGCAGCTTATCTATGATACATTCAAGATAAACGATACAATTTATTATTTGTTCATAAGCTACAACACAGCCTGCTTAATACCTTTCCTTAAATTCCACCTCTATACTACAATATGCTTGAGATCCATGCAAAAAAGTAGCTAAAAATGTAGGAAATGGATGATTATTTTCAACCACTTATTTGAATTCTATTTTATCATGCTCAAAGACATGCTTAATCAATAAAAGGATCAAAGTTAGCAAAGTTAATTTTAAGTAATTAGTGTTTAAATAATTTATGTGGTACTCAGAAGCAAACCTAAATGTTTATTTTGCTAATGGGAATAACAACATTCCAAGAACTATATTTTAACTGCAAATGCAATAATCTTGTTTAATCTTGGGTTTGCTTAATATCTGATCTTAATAAAATCATTCTATACATAAAAAACAAAAAACTACATGCTCTTCTGAAGTGTCTGCTAGGGAGAGATAACTCCACCCACCTTGCACGTCCTGTATCGTCCCCTTCCAATGACACTGTTAGAAGAAAGGAGGTTCAGCTTGTGTCTTCTTTCTTTTTAGAAACCCTCTTCCTTTTCCCTGAGAGACTGTGAACTCCTCCGTAGGTACTTGCCATGGCCTCAGTGCCCCATAGGAACTGACCTCCTGGTCAGTTCTCCCTAGAGCCTGTTGGCTAAGCACATGAACTTGGCATAGTTTACCTTTGGTCAAGCGAGAACTGATATGGATAGGGATGGGTTCTGTTCACGACACGCACTCACCTCCAGCCATGAGCCATTTTTATCTGTGTCTTAATGTGAGGAGAAAAGCAATACCATAAAAAAAAAGCCACCCAAGTTGTCATGTGAACACTTCCTTGCACAGCAGAGACCTCAGGGAGTAATTAAATTTCACTGATGCCCTATCATCTTTAAGGTTGAGTTTTATCCTTACATAAATACCGAATTACCCTGTGGTGTTTATTTAAGGAAATACCCTGAAGATCCTAAACATGCTTTCATATAAGACTCTTCTCCCTTTCTCTACATCTGTCTCACTGTTTCTCCAGATCCACTCAAGGGATTCAGCCTAACCCTGGAAAGTGCTTCGTGATGGAGAGAGCAGTTCTAAGTCTGGCAATGGGAAATGAAGCTCTTTCTAGGGAAATACTATTTCTGTTTTTGTGTCTGCTTGAATAGACATGGACAAGAAATTAAATCTGGCCAGGGGGTAGATGCTGGAGCTTGTGGGGGATATAGGCATATGGAAGGGTCAGGGGGAGAGAGAAAAGCCTGGCTGGATGTAGCCCCTAAGGTGATAAAAGGAGGTCTGGAAACTTGCCAAAGAAGATCAGTGTGGCATTAGCAGCAGAAGAGATGCGCTAGCAGCTGATGAAATATGATCTTAAGGGAAAGCTCAAATCCAGTTATTAGTGCAGGGAAAAAACCAGCCAGGGCCAGAGAAGTGATTTGAAGTAGAGGGACTTAAATAGAAACTGTGATTAGATCATGCCAGTCACTTACCTGCTGCCCAAAGATACCGTGAGGAAGAACCCAGCTACATGCTAGGCTCCTGACCGACACACCAGGTCCGTCATTGCTTCCATTACATACAACATAGAAAGTAAAGCTCGTGTGCGCAGACCAGTCCATCTGTGCCTCGGCAGATGGGCTGGGAGCTTCCTGAGTGAAGAGCACAGTGTGATTGAGTGTGGATACGAATGAACTTAGGATAGTTCAAATACAATTGCGTTAATGTGACTCTCTCAGATTTTTAACTGAATGAATAGTTTCTGAATTGATTTTATTGTTTAAATTCACGCTAGTTAATGGCTTTTCAAAATAAAATTGACTTTGGCTGACTTAAACATCAATAGAAGATTTTAAAAAATGAATTAGATTGCATTTTAAGCCCCAAATCAAGATTTCTATAAAATTGGACGTTTCCCATTTCCCCTTTTGTAAACTGGCTTGTTTCTGAACGCGCAATAAGCAAAAACAAACCAAATTACAAGTGGATTATGACAAACCTGAGTTCAAACTTCAGGCAGATCCTCTATTCTCTATGAATCATTGGGTGAGTTGCTTAATTCCTCAGTTTTCTCAACAGAAAAAAAAAAAGAAGATAATAATAGTTACCTTGCAAGACTATTGTGAAGATAATTATCAAGTGTCTAATATAGTACTCAGCCTATTGTAGATATTCAGCAAAGATTTATACAAAATTGTGTTTATTTTGCACATAGTCTTAACATGTCTTTATGTACAATGTTGAAAAGGATCTGGATAGGAGGAGTGCAACAGTTTGGTTGTATCCAACAGTGGGAAAAGGCACAGAGAAAATAACGAGCATGATATATTTGTGGATATCTTTCCAGATCATTAATCCCTTTCAGTAACAAAATTAGAAAAAAGTTAGATCATGGAGAGTCTTAGAGATAAACAGTTTAGATTTAATTTTTTATATCAGTGGTTGACACACTTTTTCTATATAAAGCCAGACAGCAAATACTTTCAATCTTTTGGACAACATAGTCTCTGTTACAAATACTCAACTCTGGGGCACCTGGTTGGCTCAGTCGGTTAAGCATCTGACTTCAGCTCAGGTCATGATCTCGATTCGTGGGTTTGAGCCCCGTGTCGTGCTCTGTGCTGACAGCTAGCTCAGAGCCTGAAGCTGCTCCAGGTTCTGTATCTCCCTCTCTCCCTGAACCTCCCCTGCTCATGCTGTCTCTCTCTCTCTCTCAAAAATAAATAAAAACATTAATATTTTTTTAAAACCAAATACTCAACTCTGCCATGATACCATGAGAACAGCCACAGAAAATATGTTAATGAATGAATATATCTGTGTTCCAGTGAAATTTTATTTGTAAAACCAGGCAGCTGGCTTGATTTGGCGTGTGGGCTATAGTTTGCCAACTTCTGATCTAGGGGACAAGAAGTAAATCCAACATCCTATCTTATCATTTCTTCATTTAGAAATACACAGATATTTTGCTTTTTGAATTGGTTAGATTACAGATAGCACCAAATTGTCCATTAATGAAGATATTTAATAAACTTTTGAGCATCTACTATCATTAACATTGCTCTAGATGTTGGGAAAACAGCTATGAGCAAAAGTCACAGAGAAACATTCCTGGCTTTAAGGAACTCATTCATGTTCTATTAAAATGATAGAACTACATCTGTCACTATCTTCTTGTAGAAACCTTGCTCTCCATAAGCTATAATTATCAATGTGTGCAGTACTGCTCATATATTTTCTGCACCTAGTCTCCCTACAATATCATTAGGTAAATGGACATTCTAGCATAGAGTATCTGGATAGCAACAAGATGTTTGACAAAGTACCTCTGATACTGTAGTGAGCTCGATGGAGAAATGTGGGCTGGATGATAATGTAGCTCAGTGAACTGGAGCCTGGATAAAAGATGGGAGTCAATGAATACTGATTGATTGATCACCACCACCAAGAGAGGTGAGAAATCCCCAGTGACCTGAGGGGCCACGTCCTTGTCTCTGTCCCAACTCTTCCATTGATGACTTAGGTGAAAATAGGAAAAGCATGACAATCAAATTTGCAGGAGATGTAAAGCAAAGAGGGAGACAGTTGACAGGTCCAAGATCCAAAATGATTTCGACAGGCCGGAACAATGGCCTGAATCTAACAAGATGAAATTTAATGGGGATAAATGGAAGGTCCTGCACTTGGGTTCAAAAGTCAAATTATGCATGAGAGGGGGGAGAAATGGTTGAACTACTAATACATGGGATAAATCCTTTGAGATTTTGCTGACAGTAGGCTCAGTGGGAGCCCACAGTGCAAGGTGAATGTCAAAAATGCCAGTGAAAAGCTACTGCATTGCTCTGAGGGCAGAGTCCGGGCAGAAGAAGTGGCAGTGCTATAGCACTGGGCAAGATCACATCTTGTGCATGTATAGCCCTGAGGGTCACGTGTTCATAGGGACATGGAGAGACTCTACCTTGGTAGAAAGAGAAGACTCCAAGAGTAATGAGGAAACCTAGGAACATGAGGACTGATTAAGAAAACAGGCTTAGGGGTGCCTGGACGGCTCAGTCTGTTAAACATCCAGCTTCAGCTCAGGTCATGATCTCACGGTTCATGAGTTCGAGCCCCTCGTTGGACTCTGTGTTAAGAGTTCAGAACCTGGAGCCTGCTTCGGATTCTGTGTTTCCCTCTCTCTCTCTGTCCCTCCTCAGCTCATGCTGTCTCTCTCTCTCAAAAATAAATAAATATTTAAAAAAATTTTTTTTAAAGAAAACAGGCTCATAAATTCCTGGCGATGATAAGGGATTCCATGCCCTTCCACAGAACACATTTTGGGAGGAAATGGCAAAACTAACACTTGTTTAAATGTCTCTACTTTTCTTATAGCAAAACTCTTAGATGCTCTGAAGATCAAAGGGGGTAGGTGTGGATATTTTAACACAGTACCCTCTGGGCAAAAGATGCCCTCAGGAACCCAGGGAACATACGTTAAAACAGCTTTGTTCCAGTGGGTTTTCTTATCAGTTTCATGCCTTTATAATCCAAGACCCCTTGTTGAAAATCTGCATCAGATAACCACAGCATGAGACAGGTGAGCAGACTTCTTCTGGCCTGCTAAGAAGTTTAGTATGAGGGTCATTTGTGTCCTCTTCAAGGGACAATTCCACATGTGACCTCAGAGAAATGTCAGGGAATCAGGGACTCAAAGAATGGGGAATTTAATATGTTTTCATTCAACATTGTTGTTGATGCAAATCATTCTAAAACACATCTGTTTACTTTCTCATCTTGGTTAAGGGAGGAAAGGAAGGAAGTAGTGTTGATCTCTAAAATATTCTAATTTCAAAGACAAAACTGGAATGTGGCCTGCACAACCTGATCTGGCCCAGACTTACCTCTTACCATTAGCATCATCTCTTGAGTCTTGTGACTCTGACCTTGCAGTCCCTCCTTGCAATTCTTGCCAGAAAAGCTGAGAAGTCCCCATTTCTGGAGGATCTCCCCTGATTTCCAAAGTCTGGGTACAGCCCCATTTGGTGTTGTCTGAACACACACTGTCCTTGTCAGAGAATGTTCCACACCATGGTAACTAACTGGCAATTGTTTCTGTCTTCCTCTTGAGCCCTAAGAACACAGAAACCGTGACTGATCTATTTATTGTTCTATTTCTGGCATTTAGCATGCCTGACATGGAATGTGTGTTCAGTAGATTTATTAAATTGAATGAAGGAGGTATTAAGAACTTTAGGAACATCATTTTAAGTATCAATGACAATGTTCTAGACAAAAGATGGCACTAACACAATAGTGACAAGAACCATCTGTCCTGTGCTTTTGTGATAGAATGAAGAAGCTGAGTTCTAGTACAGGAGATTGACTTGCCCAAGGCCATATAGCTATTGAGCAGTTAAGCCAACAACTAGATCTCATTTATTTTGTCTAGAAGTTCTTGTATGCCTTACCATAACTTCCACTGCCAGACTGTGAAGTCACAAATCTGCTCTAGCAGAATCAGTATACAAGGAATATATTATCTCTGAATCCAGTGAAGGCTGGAGAACCAGATTTGGAAAAAGAGCAGGAACTAAGAATGGTAAGGCATTTGGAAGGACAGCCTGGAGCAGATCCCAGTCTGAAACAAGCATACTTTGAAACTGTCTGGTTAAGATGCTGCTCTGGCACTGGACACTCACCACCCCTGCCCTTGGACCTCAGATTCCTCCCCCACAGTCCTAGCTCCACTTGGCTCCCCTACTGAGTAATTTATCAACGGTCCCTGCATTTTTATTTTTTTGTTCCTTTAAGATTCAAAATCCCAGACAGGAGCATCTGATTGGCTGAGGTGAGCTAGTAGACCTGAAATTTAGATGCCTCCACTGGGGAGTTGGAGAGCAACTGGACCCACCCTGGCTCCCGCTATGTGAGGTTGCTGTGACCAGGACTCACTCAATCTAGCAAATACGTCCAGGTCCAGGGATCTATAAAACACTCAAACAAAACTCTACCAAGTCACTTCCCATTGTACCATTTTTGTCTTCAGTGCCTTCATCTCCTGAAGTGATCAGTAACTCACACAAAGTAGATTTCCATCTGACCTTGAGAATAATGACCTAAAAAAAGTTACTGCCTTTATTTTTCCTTACTTGTTTTGAAAGAAAAGTCCATAACTGTCCCTTTCTTTGATCATGTCTCCATATTCCCCTCTGTGAAGTGAATGGATGTTTGGGTGGCTTCACAGAGGGCTGTCCTTCCTCTAATGCCCTGTGGTTGCTTCATAGACCCCTTACCATGACATGCTGGTAACTGTCTGTGGAAAAGTATGTGAACTTCCCTGCTCAGTAAAGGTAGCGTGGTGACTGCTCATCTAGGCTTGCTGATGGAGACCCCTGCAGAATTTCTGTCATTGCTCTAGATACTCACTTGCCTTTCTGAGAACTTCAGTTGAGCAGAGATATCCGGGAGATAAAGCTGATGAGGTCCCAGGACATGGTGAGAAAACTCTGTTTCTGGCTAATACTCTTGGAGTGATTATCAGCTTTGCTTGGTTAAAGGAATGTGGGAGTGATCACCAAAATGGAGTGACTCTGAACATGATATAGGAAGTGGGCTTAGAAAATGTTTGGCCTCAGTAATTGCTTCCTAGCTTAGGGCTGAGGTTGGCTTGGCTTGGGCTGGCACCTTTGTCCAGTGTCCTTTGACTGGGAAATGGCCCTTTAAATCCACTTAACATATGGCAAAGTTACAGTTTTCCAGCGACTTCCAAAACTTCATTCAAGGCAAAATCTCAACATGACAGCCAGAAAGCAGATTGTTACTAACTTCTACTGAAGCCTGCTGCTTCTTAGCCTTGTTGGAACATAAGTATTCATGCCAGGCATAGTATCTTTTTGACCTGTTAAATGATTTAAAACCTACTAACAAACCAAATGGCAACCCAGGAAAATTCTCCTCTTCGAGACAATGTGGAGCCATTATTCATTTAATAGTATAAACATTATTCTCTATCCCAGGGTTGCTAACTTCTGAGCCTTTAATGGACTTCACATTGTACTTAGGGGATTAACAGAGAAGTTTGTAATTGATTCTCTTTGTTGAAGGAAATAAAGAAGGCAAGTATTTACCTGGTCATGGGTTATGTTACTGATGGAATGTAAAAAGGCTCTCAATGTTTAGACCTGGAGAATTGTTTATTTTCTCCTTCTAAGACACATATTGTGGTTAACACTTAAAGAACAAGTCAGCAAGTGTGTTCCTTTAAGAGAATCCTAGGTTCCAAATCTCAATTCTTTAAATTTACTTACTTTAACATATTCATTTTACTTTATTGTGTACCTACTATGTGCCAGGCATTTTGTAATTTCTAAGGAGACAGCATATGCAGTGTTCAACAGCACAAAGGTAATCCCAACCTTCAATGGGGCTCCAAGGAAGAGCTGACATTGACTTAACAATAACACAAATAAACATAAAATTCACATGTTGTGATAAACGCCCAAATAAAATAAAATGAGTTATGTAAAAGAAAAGCTAGAGGTGGGGGAAGAGATGGGAGGGAGGATGGTGGGATTAACTTTTTGAGGAAAAAGCAGTTGAGTGAGCATTGTTGGCTGTGTAATTAGACTCCTGATATATGCTTCTGACTCCTGCGCAGTGAGTATTTGGTACCATATCATGATTACGTAGTACTTAGGCATGTCAGAGTTGAGTTAGGAGAACTGGGCCACTACAAATATTATGGGAATAAGGTATTTAATATAGGGATTGGAGCTGACGGAGAAGTAGGAGGAGCTGAGAAGTGTAAATTCTAGAGGGTGAGAGTCAGAGGATCCAACAGTAACTAATTCTGTCTGAAGCACTGGTGCAGTTGGGCAAGGTGGAACTTGTGGGGAACTATGGAACCCCATGTTGTTCTACCTGTTGAAGCAGAACCACGAAAGAGAAGCATGTGGAGAGGTCTTTATAGCAGTTAGTTCTGTAGAAACTGTTACCTCTATGGCATCCCCTGCCCCTTTGGGAATACTACCTCTGTGAGTTTGCAGCCAAACAATGGTGCTAGGCTTGTGGCTCTCACTGACCAACAAAAGGCAGGATTCCAGACTGGGTAGACTAGCTGGAACCAGGGTAGAAGGGGAGCAAGGAGAAGCAGGGTCTTATTGGAAACCCCTGCATATCTTCATCACTCTAAACCCCATGATATTCCAAGATGATCTGGATATTAGTTCCATTTTCCAAATCTAGGGTTACCAACTTCTTGCAAAACTGCAAACTCTTGCAAAGCTTTTTATGCAAAACTTTCTTAGTTGTAGCACAGAGTTTCCTGTATGCTTGACAACACTCCCATTCCTGTGCAGGCTGTAGTTGAGCCCCCCAAAATCTCACATAAACTCATCTCATTGACCCACACTAACCCAAAACCACATAGAAGAGGGATTCAGAAAACATAATTTCTAGCATTGGGCAGATGCTGCACAACCAGACAGACCCAGGCTATCTAGCATGCCAGATATATCCCATTTCAATGATTTGTGGTGGCTAATATCCAAACTATACTATACTTTAGTCAGTGTGGTTTTATCCCATTTGGTGTGCCCTTAAGAATTTTGACATAGGTTTAATTCAAATAAAAAAATAGCCATACTTTGGTGATAGAAGGAATTTTACAATAATCCCAAAACTACATTTAAATGTTTTGTGGGTTGTCCTCCATTTGGGTTAGTTTTGGCATCACTCTAGTTGGTTAGGTTGGATAAGCGGAAATCAGAGTGCTCCAGCTGTGTCCATTCTCCTGACTCTAGAACAGGGAACCAGTCCTACAGTTAATAAGCATGCAGGATGGAATGAAATCTTGTCATTCTGGTGGAGGGTTTGCAGTGGGGTTACATTATGTATATTGTTGGGTCTTCCTGAATGACTATTGTTGATTGCAGGGTAAACAGGGGTATATCAAGCAGTGTAAGAATGTGAACAATGGAGGCCAGAATGAGGGGTGTTTCAAATAATGGAAAAGGTAAAAAAAAAAAATTTATGGAGAAAAGGCAACTATAGGATTTGAAACGAAAGGAGAAAGGAGATAAAAGCTGTGTATGACTGCCAGAACAATTCAATAATGTCTGAGGGGGCCTTGGATTTATTGGCAATGAAGCAGGCAAGCTTGGGGCCATTCGTTGGGGCTCAGCCCTTATAAATGATTTGGAGGACTTTGTAGCATGGTAAGTAAGCATAATGGTTTTTGTATTGAACTGTAGGACCCTCAGCCAACTTGAAAGACCCAAGATTCTCTAGAATTCAATTTACTTTGCATTAACGGGAGATCTGATCCTCATCTGCTCTAACTGCTTCTTTTATCTAAGCTGCTAAAGAGTCACATGGTTTAGGAAGAAAATTAAGAGATTTCACATTTGTTGCTCTAAGCAAAATCATTTTGTTATCTACTTTAATGAGAGCGTGGATGAGTTTTCCTGTTTTAATAATCACTGTGTCTGAAACTTCTCTTCCATGAAGGCAATATCAACAAAAACTCTCTAGAGGCTTTATCTTTATACAATTAGTTTTTCTCTCTCTACCATCTGAAGTCCTTGAAATTATTTTTTAAAATAGTAGGAGACATGTCCTTTCTCTGAGCCCTCTGGCATCTATAAGGAAAATGGACATTATAATACTGCTTTGAAGAAATAATTGACATAATGTAAGGTCTCTATCTTTACCTCAATTTGCATTTGAGTGTACTCAGGTATTTTATTGTGTTTTATTTTGTCTTCTTTAATCTTCCATTTTTCTTTATGTGCATAAAAGACTTCTCTGGGTTTCTGTGGGTCTTGAAGTCACTGGGAAATGAATTCATTGCACTCACATCTGTTGGTAAATCCTAAGAACCAGGAAAGTTCATTACAAACTATTATGAATATCATCTTTTTGGTGCATCTACCTTGCATGGTTGATGAAAGAGTAGAATTTTTGTACCCAAGGAATCTTACAATCCCCATCCAATGGTACTTTATCAAAGTCTTCCAGACTGGAGATAGGTAACCTTGTCTCAGACTTACGTTTAACACTACATCTATCCTTAGTGCATTTATGCATATATTATTTATATATGCTCTACTTTACAGTATTTGAAAGAGCTCACAATGAATGAGAGGTTAAAGTAACACTGTTGAGATAGGGAAAAAAATGAGAAGGAGAAATGATCTGTCAAGCACAAATTAACAGTAAACTATTTGGAAGTATAACAGAAAGAACTGGAAGATTTGCTCTATTTTAGGTGGCTGGTTATGAGAGGTACAATGTCCTCAGGACAGAGAAATACTTCTCCTGGAAATAAATATTAAAAGGAAATGTTTGTGTCCTCACATAAAGGTAAAAATGTACACTGTCTTTAATCATGATATAGAAAGTTATGCTGACATGTATTTATATGACAAATTTTTATGGACCCTTGACAAAAAGACAAGAATATTGTATTAAACAATGTTTAAGGAAGAGGTTTTTATATGAGGCTAGGCTAAGAGGATCCAGGTTAAGTTGAATCAAGCATGCCAAGAAGGACTTCTCATGGGCCACAGACATGCATCCAGTGCTATTTAAGTCACTGCAATTCCTCAAAAATTCAATATAGTTTTATATTTTTATTTTAAGGAGAATTTATCACTGGTGATCTCTATATAATATTACTTTCCATAAAATATCAGTGATTAAAATTGTTCACAATTTAAAAAATGTTATTTTTATATTAAAATTTATTGGAGATTTTTTGAGACTGTATTGCTCAGTACTTGGAACCACTTTTAATTCTCCTTTTCTGTTCTCTCTATAAATTCTAAGGAGTCAGCCTATTGTCTTCTACTCTTGCCATGTACTCCATCCATTGGGATTCTTTTCCTCTTACATCTGACTTCAGAATAAGTGATATTTTCCAAGTATTCTAATTTCCCTGCAGCTTCCTTAGCAGCCAAGCATGTCTAAAAACAAAACAAAACAAAAACAGTGAACATCATTTTGCATTGCCCCGTCTACCTCCTGGAGTCAGGCTACAATGTCCCTCTTGCCCAATTATGAAATTGTATTGGTAAATTTAACCAAGTGCCATAATTTGTTCCATTGGCAATGACTCTTCAGACTGCACATATTCCTTAACTATTTTTTAGTTCTTAACATTGTAGGCTAGCTAGTCCCTTTTCCATAAGCTCCTAGATATCCAAGATTTTGCTCTGATAAGACTAGTCCTTGTCCAAATAACCATCTTAATTTTTGATATTTCCCCCAGTGTTCTGTCCCGATTCTTAATCCTGCCTCCTCACTAAATCTATGGCCACTCTGGGTTGATGCCATTCACTCCTATGATTTCAACCCCATTGGACCCATTTTTTCCAACTCCTTACTCTATATCTCCTGGATATATTTCTTGCTTAGTACAAATCTCATAAAGCCTTTAACTTATTGCATACCTTTAAGTTGGTACCTCTAGGGCACAAACCTGAACTTGCCATAGTCACCCCCCAGCCCTAACCATTGCCTTTTCCCCTTAAGAAATACCACCACTCTCTGTTCAGACACCCAGGGCAGAAAATTCAAAATCATGCTATCCTTCTCCCCGCCCCCATCCCCTTTATTCTGATATTTAATGGCTTGATCATATTGAAACTCCAGATTTCTCTGGACCTTATGGCATATACTGAAAAAACCTAGGAATGGATCTTATGAGAGATACCTGGGGTAATGGACAATATGAAGCTGGAAAAGGGAGACATTGTTGATCTGATATCACTCTATACCGTGGTTCTACAGATTGGTAGTCATGAAGTAGGATCAGCCTCACCTGGAAGTTAGAAGTGCAAATTCTTAAGTCCCACAGGGACCTATATCAGAAGCTCTGGGGATGATTCCCAGAAATTTACAATTTAAAACAAATTCTCCAGGTGACTATAATGGACACTAAAGCTTGAGAAGTACTGCTCAACTATGATTCAGAATTGAATGCTCTGGAAGGTACTTGTAGCTGTCCTATAAACTGGCAAAACTTGGCAAAGATTGGTAGCCCTCATTAAATGAAGTGAGATGCAAAAACTGCACAAAAAGATGTTAAGGAAGGGGTCAAAATACTAGAAGAAGTGAACATGAAAGGGATTTATTATATATGACTCAGGAATACACTAGATGGCTACATTGCTAAGTAAGACCAGAAGACATTACCTTCACTAAGGCAACAAGAAATGTACTGGTGAGGAGGGCACCACCAATGCAAAAGGTTTAGTCTGTAACTTAGCCTATAGCTTAGCCTGTAGCCTGGTCTGACTCTGAGGTCTCTGAAGTGAATAAGGAGGCCAGTAGAGGCCAGTGCCAGTGGTAGCATTTAACCAATGGAGGCAAGGTAGAATAAATGGCTATGATGGATATCAAGATCAGAATTGTAACCAGAAGTCCTAGCCTGCAAGGATCTATGGCAATAACAAATAAATAGACCATGTGGTTCTTAGAGGCAAGATAAGATGATGGTAAGTCAACAAAAGACAATGTGCATGTGTGCTTATACACATGTATACATACACATGTGTGTGAATGGATAAGCAGAATGCTGGTGTCACTTTCTCCTGTGATAAATCATGATCCTTTAAATATATCTGACAAAGCTCTCAGAATAATTTTTTTAATGTTTTATTTATTTTTGATACAGAGAGAGACAGAGCATGAGAGGGGCAGGGGCAGAGAGAGAAGGAGACATGGAACCGAAAGCAGGCTCCAGGCTCTGAGCTAGCTGTCTGCACAGAGCCTGACACGGGGCTCGAACCCACGAATGTGAGATCTGACCTGAGCCGAAGCCAGAGGCTTAACCGGCTGAGCCACCCAGGCGCCCCAAAGCTCTCAGAATAAAAATCCATTAATTAAGGGAAAGGTCAGATCTTTCTGAGAAAGGACACTGTGATGACATAATGAGTGTGTATAACAATAATTGTTTTAGTTCTTTCCCAAAGTGACACAACTATTTACATGTTTAGTTCTACATTGAAAAGAGAATTCCCAAATTTTGGTCTGTCAGACATCACGTCTGACCTGACAGCCCAAGAGCTTCACAGCACAGTTACCACTCTTCTGTTAGTATAGGAGCTTAAGGAAACCAGATGATAAATGGCATTCTGGTCCAGATGTGTCTCACAATGGGTCCAATGAGTCTGCAGTTCTGCCCAATAGCTATTTTTTCTTGGAAGCTAGCAGAAGTCTCACCAGAGTCCCTTGACTTTCAGAATAAGGCAAATTATTATGGGAAAGGTCAAGTTAAAGACTAAAACTGTCTACTCTAACCTATCATTCCCTGTTCCAACCAAGATAGGCAAGCACAAGCATTACCGTATCCCAAATGTGATGGAAGAGATTAGTGCTATTCTCAAAGGTTGAAAAGATGCAGGCTGTTGGCCCACTTGATATTTACATTTAACTGGGATTCGAAGCCACTCCTATCTCTGCTGGGTGAAACTAAAGTTATTGTTGCTGGACCAGAGTTGCTGCTAAGAATGAAATGTTCCTATTTCTCTTCTTGAGGCTAGCTCTTCAAGATTCAAAGTCTCTTGTGAGTATTTCTGATGAGTTCAGCCATGGTCACATTCTCCTGCTCTGGTTGCTTGTGGTAGGCGTAGTGAGGAGTTCAGTGGAAAATGAGGGAGAAGAAAGTTTGCTACCACAGTCATGATGGACAGAATTCACCCAATAGAGAGATGAACAGTCTGGGATGTAAATGAAAGAGCAGGCAGGGATCTGGTCATGTAGGCTATTTAGGTTCTGGTTAGGAATTCAACTCTATTGTAAGAGCTCTTGCACAACTATTGAAAGATGTGAAAAGGGAAATATGACATAGCAAATTCTGCCTTTTACAAAGATTGCTTGAGATGCTTTGTGTAGAATGGATTAGAGTGGCATAAACAGATGTGAAGAGATTCCCACATATGAAAGTTTTTGCAGGAGTCTTAGCAGGATATGATGGTGGCTCAGGTTAGAAAAATAAGTGGAGATGCTTGGTAGTTTTGTAAAATACTTCAACTATTAGATTTAGTTGTCTTCAGGGTTCATTTGGATATCGACTGTAAGGACAAACGATGTTAAGGATCTAGTCCTGTGCCAAGGGTGGGGCTATAGAAACAATCTACCCAGGGTTTAGGAAATAACGAGGAATATTGTCTGTAGAGCATTTAAAATGTCAGTACAACCCATTAAAAGCCTATCTGTTTTTCATTATCATTATGCTCCAAAAAGATTTTATAATTAAATTTCACTCTTTTTAGGTGTTCCATGAGTTTTGACAAATGCATTGTGCTTGCTTAATGACGAGTATAATATATAATTAATGTACAATATATATAACTTAACATATATATTATGTATTTGCATATATCTCATAGGGCTTATATTTGTTTTGTTTGGTGTACAGTTCAATGAATTTTTAGGTCCATATCAAGTCAGAGATCATCACCATAATCAGGATAGAAATAGTTCCATCATACCAAAAATCAACATTAGCGATATAACATTTTTTTTCAGAAAAATCTTTTTATGGCCTAAATTCTAGCAATTCCTATAGCTACCATTAATATTGTATATGTAACTCTAAATTAGCACATGTTTGCAATTTGTTCTTTATAGTCTGTCTACAAGAAGGTAAATTTGGAATTCTCCCAGTTACAAGTCTGGTTCCCACACTTCATACGTATAAACACAATTATATGAGTACTTTTGGCAGTAAGTTCCTAAAGGTTCAGGATCCTTTTTGTTCATTTTGGGCTCATTTTGTATTTCCTATCCCAATTATACTGCATATGCCTGCATTTAAACAATAGATGTGAAATAAAGAATGACAGTACAGTGATTGTAAAGGTGAAGAAAAAAGAACTTGAATTATTTCAATTCTGTTCTTCTAAGTGACCACTTGGAGTTTTCATTTGTGTTTAAAATTATTTGACTGTGGACCAACTGAAAGCTGCTAGTATAGATTCTGAAGAAACAGTGACAAAGGCAGGACTCCATTTTCTGCATTGCGTGTGTGTGTGTGTGTGTGTGTGCGTGCGCATGTGTGTGTGTGAGAAATGTGAATTTTTTGTGAGTCTCCACCACATCTACCCTTCAAGACTTCTATCAACTATTTGTAAATCTATTGTTTCATGTCAAAGAAAAGTTTGAAAATTAAAATTAATAAAAAAAGTTCCTCAACTATGACTGAAGAAAGATTGACAAATCTGCTTTACCGTCTATTAAACATGAATACATGAAGATCAATTTTGACTTTGACAAATTTGCAGACATTTAGGGCTCAGCAACAGAATCTACATTATTATTCATTACTAACAACCAATATCTAGGTGCAGTTGTCCCCATTTTAATACAAAATAAATTAAGGTACTTTAAATGTATGAAGCAATTATTTTTTTTCCTTTTTTACTTAAATCTAACTTAATTTTAATCATATATTATTTAATTTCTAGCATGATTACATATATGCAAAATTCAACAACAACAGTTTTCACTAAGTTTCAGGTTTATTTTTATTAATGTTTATTCTATTTTATGATTATTGCTGAAAATAGTTATTTTGTTGTGTTGAGAAGGGGGTGGTGTAATTCCAGGGGTCAAATATCCTGGATATGGAACCACAAAGCTCATTTCTAGTTCTGCGAGGCAAGCACCTTGTTGAAGGGGGATGCTGTTTCCTGGAGTGAGGAACGCTGAAAGGGAGCCAAGTGGGGGTGAGATGCCCATATCGTTGGGACATCCTGAGTTTGAGGTCCCATAGAAAGATCCACTAGAAGGTATCATGTGGGCAGATGGATACAAGTCCCTGAAGCTCAGAAGAGAGGCTTAGGCCTGATGTATAAATTTGTTAGTCATCCTGGCACAGAAAGAAATGGAAACAATGAACGAGAATAGGATTGACTAGAGAGAATGTATTGTATGAGAATTTATAAGTGGCAGGTACTGATTCATGATGAAAAATGATACCCAAAAGTAACTAAAGGAGGGTCAACAAAAGAAACTGAGGAGAATGATCAGAAAGTAGGAGGAAAAAGAGAGAAAAGAGGTGTCACAGCAGCCGATGAGGAGGTCATGGGGCAACCATAGTCAAAGTTACTAAGGTTTCTGGTAAGATGCGAACAAATAAAGTGTACTCAGGACTGAGGAAATGGCACTTTTTTGGGTGGTGTGAGAGAAGATTCAGGGAGTCTTGTGGATGAAAGCAACCTTTTAGAAAGGTGAAGGGAGTGGGGTACCTGGGTGTCCCAGTCAGTTGAGCGTCCAGCTTCAGCTCAGGTCATGATCTCATGGTTCGTGGTTTCGGGCCCCATGTCGGGCTCTGTGCTGACAGCGAGCTCAGAGCCTGGAGCCTGTTTCAGATTCTGTGTCTCCTTCTCTCTCTGACCCTCCTCTGCTTGTGCTGACTCTGTCTCTCAAAAATAAATAAAAAACATTAAAAAAAGTTAGAAAGGTGAAGGGAGAATAGAAATGAAGGAACTGCTCTTTCAAGAACTTTGTGACTGGGAGAGAAGAGCTCCTCTAGCCGTACCTGGAGCTGCTGGCAGGAAGGCCCTGGGCGAGGAGAGGCTGATGGGACGGCAGATGGAGAAGGACAGAGTTCAACATTCCCTTGGTGAAAGGAACCCCAACAGAGTTAGGGGATTGGTCACTCAAAGGGTGATAGTGGGAGGGAAGGAAAGATATGTGAAGATGAGGATCTTATCAGTTAAATGAATTACTTAATATAAACCTACCATGTAAGTTTTTATCTGGATTCAGTAAACTGTGATCTGTCAGTAACCACACTCTTAGCAAAGTTTTCCAGATGGTCCTCTATCCAGAAGTCTGAGTGCATTGGAAAGCAAATTGCATCACATTCTGTAGCTTTGGTAATCTTTTCAAGTCATATTAGCCAAAGATGGCATACAGATCGATTGCTGGGTCATATGACAAGCACCCAGGCCATTGTTTTCTGAAGTGATGCCAAAATATCTCATTTTTCCATTCTTTTTGTTCTATGCAGGAAATTTCCATAACCGAAGGAAGTCACTGATTTCAGTTTGAGATTATTAAGCTATCACTGGTTTATCTGTTATTAGTGTCCAAGAACATAATTTCCTGGCTTATCCATGCTAGGTGGGGCTCTATTTTTAAATGTCACAGTATGATTTGTAACAGCAAAGAGCTAAATATCTGAGATGTAGACATGGATTCATTTATCTCCTGTTAAATCTTAGTAGGACTTATAGCAGTTCATTTGAACATATAGCACTTGATGTCACTGTTGGATATTACATATCCTATGTTAAATCACATTGTTTCTGCATGTATATGATGTTGATTATGTCTCTAAAGCTATAATAGATTACAGGTTTTCTTTGTTTTTTCTTTTTTTTCTTATACCAGTGTTCATTCATTCATACTTTCTCTATCCTTCTTTCATTTACAGTATTGTCAACATACAGTGTAGTATTAGTTTCAGGTGTGCAATATAGTGATTCAACAATTCCGTATATTACCCAGTGCTTAGCAGACAGGTACACTCCTTAATCCCTACCACGTATCTGACCCATCCCCCCACCCACCTCCTCTCTGGTAACCAGTTTGTTCTCTGTAGTTAAGTCTGTTTCTTTGTCTCCCTTTTTTCCTTTGCTCATTTGTTTTGTCTCTTAAATTCCACATATTAGTGAAGTCATGTGCTATTTGTCTTTCTCAGAGTGACTTATTTTGCTTAGCATTATATCCTTCTGCTCCATTCATTTTGTTATAAATGGCAAGATTTCATTCATTTTTATGGCTAAATAATAATCCATTGTGTATATATATATATATATATATATATATATATATATATACACCACATCTTCTTTATTCATTCATGTATGGATGGACACTTGGGTTGCTTCCACCATTTGGCTATTGTAAATAACGCTGCTATAAACATAGGAGTGCAGGTATCTCTTTGAATTAATGTTTTGTGTTCTTTGGGTAAATACCTAGTAGTACTATTGCTGAATGGTAGGGTAGCTCTATTTTTAACTTTTTGAGGAAACTCCTTACTATTTCCCACAGCGGTTACATCAGTCTGCATTCCCACCGACAGTACACGGGGGTTCCGCTTTCATCACATCCTCACCAAAACATGTTGTTTCTTATGTTGTTGATTTTAGTTATTCTGACAGGTGTGAGGTGATACCTCATCAAAATTTTGATTTGCATTTTTTTGATGATGAGTGATGTTGAGCATCTTCATGGGTCTGTTCGCCATCTAGATGTCTCCTTTGGAGAGATGTCTGTTCATATATTCTCCCATTTTTTAATTGGATTATGTTTTTTGGATGTTGAATTATATATAGACTGTAGGTTTTCCTCTCAAATCTGTTGACAGCTTCTTCCTGGGCACATGGCCACTCTGCTACATACATTTCCCAATATTCTTCTGTTCATTCTCTTCTTTTCTGTTTGTAGGATAGACATGGCAGCCACTGTCCAAACCTTAGACACACCTGATGAGTTGGCAGAATGGTCCCAGTATTATTTGGATCACCTTATAAAACAGAGACTGCCTATCAATACCCATTATTTTATGAAAGAGAAATAAACTTGTTTGAGCCACTCAGTTTTGAGACAAAGCTTAGCCTTGACCCTAACTAAAATAAAAATTAGTACGTAAAAGTAGAGCTCTGACCTAACAAGTACCTAAAACATATGCCATTGATTCAGAGAAATACATATTGCAGGCTGGAAGCTGCTGACAGTTATGACAACATAGCACACTTCCTGATAAAGCTGTCGTTCATGCCAACTTGGAAAGGCAGCCGTGTGCTGGTGGTGATGAGAATTGTATGGGAAGCAGTTCGGTAGAGCTATTGTGTTATGGTATGTTGACTACCCCTTGCTCCCCTTCGTAAGGCATAACAAGAAAAAGAGGAATGCAAGCAAAACTGAGGAAGTTTGTAAGCAGGGTTTGAAAGTAGCAGGGTTTCCACATCACCAAGAATAAGAAGTAAGAGTGTTTGTGGAAAGCCTTTCACAAAGCCCTGCGATTAAGACGTTCAGCCAAATTAAAGGGTACAGCCTTGTGCCGGAAAGCCAGATTAATACTGGTGTCTCACTAAGCCCTTCTGTCTCACATCTCTGGGAGGCATCCTCATTAAAACACGGGAGAGAGAAGTAGGCTTAACATTGATGCTGGCATAGAAGACAGACGTTAGAAGGTGTCCAGAGATGATCTTGGGTGAGGTTACTCGAACGTAAACCTGAGTGGTATCAAATGGGTCAGAAAGCTACTACATTTTTTAGGGAATTTCAGGCCACAAGACTAGTTTATAAAAGCATCTAGGCTTTCAAGACTGCATTACCTGAAAGCCTGCTAAGAAACCTATGTAGTTCCCAAGGAGAGCATACCCTCCAGCACCCATTTTTCAGATGTGAGTGCAGGACACAAACCAAGAAGAACCTCCCAGAGGGCACGGGTTCAGAAGCACAGAGGACAATGGATGAGGCGGTTCATCCCAGAGCCAGAGATGGTGGTTAACACAACACTACCCAGGGCAGGGAGCCTTTGCAGTTCCTACCCAGCAGTAATTTATTCATTGCTACAATCAGTGACTGCCTGTGTCTGCAATTGTTTCCTTTTCTGAGTGGGAGATTTTATTGGGGTGATTGTTACTCCACAATTGTATATTGTGGAGGGAGAAGGGGCAAATTATCTTTGAGATCACAATGTTATGCCCAGTAGAGGATATCTCCAGACCTGATGACAAGGACTGAGCTTCATCTAAAATCCTAGACTGAGGTCTAGCATTTTGAAATAGAGGCAGTGACTCGAGGGGAACTTAATGTTGTCTCCCTTGGCGAGAAGTCTGTGTTTGGAGAGGAGAGGGCAGGTTAAGGCATGGCGAGCTAGAATGGCAGTCTGTAGCAGAATGCAGGTTTCAACCACTTATCGTCCTATTTTTATTCTTTCTTCCATGGGCTTCTGCAAGGAATTACTCTTATCTGAGGTTTTGGCTAGGCATGGCCACATGACCAATTTCTCACTAATGGGGTTGTGAGGATAACTACTATCTATAACATCTGGGTTACTTTCTTAAAGACCATTGTCCACCAGCTTTGCTTTTCTTTCTTCCTTTCTTTCTTCCTTTCTTTCTTCCTTTCTTTCTTCCTTCCTTCCTTTCTTTCTTTCCTTCCTTCCTTCCTTCCTTCCTTCCTTCCTTCCTTCCTTCCTCCCTTCCTTCCTTCTTAAGCTTATTTATTTATTTAGAGAGACAGAGAGTGAGAGAGAGAGAGAGAGAGGCAGAGACAGAGGGAGAAAAGGAATCCCAAGCAGGCACTGTGATGTCAGTGCAGAGCCTGATGCAGGGCTTGAATTCATGAACTGTGAGATCATGACCTGAGCGGAAATCAATAGCCACACACTCAACCAACTGAGCCACCCAGGTGCCTTTTCCTTTCTTTTAACTGGAAACGAGATGACCAGAACAAATATAGAAACCCACAGTTGAGAATACTAGAGCTGCCTCACTAGTCTGGGTGCCTGAATGACTTAATGGAACAGAGACAACCTACCTGCTCTGGATAGTTACGAGAGAGACAGAGAGAGAGAGACAGACAGACAGACAGAGAGAAAGACAGAGAGAGAGAGAGAAACATCTGCCTTGTTTGAGCCAATGATTTTGGTATCTTATGTAAAATTTAAGAAGTAAAAGCAGCTTAGCTTTTATTGTAATTCAGATGAACATTTCAGAAGTCTCCATAATCAATGTCATATCATTTTAAAGAAGTGGATCTGCCAAAGACTATATCCAAAAAGGCGAAGGCAAAGAGAGTCTGCCTAAGTGTATATCCAAAGAGGAAAGATAAAAATTAGACACAGATATAAAATGTTTTATAAGGAGATAATGCATAATTATGTAGCCATATATATAGCTGCATAATTGTGATATTGTTTAGTATTCATGAATAGAATCCGAGATACATATAATTAGTGAGTAGCTTAGTGAGCAAGAAGTAATTTTTTAATTTTATATTTTAATATGACTGTCTGATATCTGGGCACTGAGAGAAACTGGGATTTCCAAAATACTTCCTTTGGGAATGCTAAAAATTGTGGAATAAAAAGATAAATTCCTAGATCAAATAAGTCTGGGGAATACTGTACAACCCAAGCGGCATAAGCTTTCTTTAGGGGAGGGTTTTGTGGTTTTGTATATGCTAATCAAGATTGTATGTCTCCGAGAGACAACTCCTTTACCACAGAATATGTAATAGAAACAATACTCTGCATGATATAGGCTATGCAGTGCTGCTTTGGGCAAAATAGTGAAGCCATGTGGTCCACTGGGTGAAGCATACTCTGGCTTGCAAGGAGCTAAAAAGCATCCATCATGTGGATCCTGCCCTCTTCCCAGAAATGCACTTACTCTCCGACCCTGGGAGACAGTCTCCCTCAGAATGCTGCCCAGCACTGGCAGAAGTGGAGATACCTTCTCTGAGCCAACTGCGACCATGGACCACATCTTCTTCGTAAAAAGATAAGTGCCACCAGTTTGGTTTAGAAGCCCTCCCCCACCCCCTGCCAACAACCCCCAGACCCCATGTGGGATTTCAGCTGGGACGGGACACTTCAAGTAAACATTACAAGTTTACTAAATTCAAGGGACTGTGTTATATACATGAACACAACCTTTGTGAACATGTTTTCAAAATGTGGACAGTATTCGCTTGGTTATAGAGGAACCATCAGTTCTGGTGCTGATCTTTGTTTTAGTCTTAGGTCCCTGTGATAAAACTGTAGCTGAACCTTGAAAATGAGGTGACCTGATGAAAACTGTTCCCCAAGAACAAGAGTGTGTAAGGAATGAGTGCTCTTGGGAGCATTGGCTTTCTGGACATACTGTGAGAAAGTTGGCTTCTCTTTAGACATATCTGAGTTTCTTTAGGGAAAATATCACTTCTTAAATCATGAATGAAATCAGAAGACAAAGTGCCCTGAGGGAAAAGAGGAGAGAAAAGTGCCCAGGGTCTTCTTTACATAAGAAAAAGGAAAGAGACAGAGATACAGGAAAAGGCTGTACAAGATTACTGATGATGAACAATGGAACTCAGACTCTTCTGGGTTCTTATGGCTCAGAACCTCTGCATGAAATGGACTAGGACCATAATGAAATAGTAAAGACAGCAAGGGAAGGAAGACTTCCAATGGAAACTCTCAAAGGAAACTGACACTTGTATAGCACCCTCTGATATTTTTACAGTGTCCTACAAATATACAATCTGTTGTTTAGATCTGTGCATGGACTCAGACTTGCTGGGCATTCTCATTTGCCACCTAATTCTGGGAATGTGGGCAAAGGACTTAACCTCTCAGATACCTCCTCTGTGAAATAAAGTATTATTTGTATCACCAATATTTTCATAAAGATAGCATGAGTGTAAAATTAAGAAATGCACATGAAATACTTAGTACATAATGATCAATCAGTAAATGTTCACTGTTTTTGTTGTTTTTACAAATATTTGCATCCTTATCACACAGTTTTCTTCAGAGTACCCCTGTGGTATCATTATCTCCTCAATTTAGATAATGACACTGATGATCCAAAAGGTTAACTTGATCAAAGCTATGTAACTTCCAAAGAGAATTTAAATGTGGGCTTCTTAATTGTGAGTTCAATGTTTGTCTAGGTATTGTCAAAACAAGGCCATGACTGAATTCACAGATAAAGGGAAGCGCAATCTTACCATATGCCTAGAAGGAGGAGAATCATATTTGGGAACAGTTTATGTAATGGCTATGATAAGCAGCAACCTTATCTGACCTTGATAAATCAAGTTTACTCAACCCAAGTCAGTACTTCTTGTTCATCCAATGGCATGAGACTCTAAGTAAGTAAGGTGATGTGCCCAACTTCTACTGCCCTTGAAAAATCATTGTGCCCCCTTGCAAAAACATTTCTCCCTTAGGTACTAAGTTCTCTAAAACTAAAGCACTTAGAATCATTAAATGAAAAGCAAAAATTTTGTGCCTGATCCCTCCATTCAGTACTGAGAAGTGTCACTCTCATTTCTATCCCTGGTTCTCAGACTCCAGTGTTCACGCCTTGGCAGAAGCAGCACCATAAAAAACATTGCAGGAGAAAGAGACTCTTTTACTAGATGATGTCCTTCAGCTGATGGATGACGTAACTGAGGGTTGAATTGGCCATCCCACTGTTTTCTAAGTCCAATTTCTAGTGCGTAATGGGACACATGACAGACCCAGTGGATGCCATGAGCTTTAGTCTATCATCTTACTTTCTCTTCCATAAAATAGAATCCTTTGCCACAGACACTAGAATATGAAGTCATAAGATGGTAAAAGGGGACATTTTTATATGGTCAGGTGTCCTGGGAGACAGACTTTGAGGCAGCAGGTTTTCTGCAGATTTCTTGGTGCATATTCCTTAGAATACTTGTAAGGAATGAAGGAGGAAGGTCACACCCAGGGAAAAATTCAACTAAAACACAGTTGTGACAGAGGTGTCCCCCTGTTTCGCAGGGAGCTCCAAAGCTAGGATGGTCTTTTCCAGAGACAAGAGGATGGCTGGGCTTTTGTACTCCTGTTTCAATCTGTCCTTGTGGTGTCATCAGGGAAGATATATAAGCTTGGACAAGGCAGATCTTTTGGCCGAGAACATTTTCCAGAAAGATTGCTAGCTGTGAGCCAACCGTCTAGCAGCTGGGGGGAAGGAGGCCTCTGTCAGCTCACCACAGCATTCACTGGGCATTCAGTAAGATCTCACATGGTATTGTGAAGGAGAAACAGGACAGGAAGAGAAAGCAAATGCAATCCAAAATAAACAAACCCTATTTGACTGAAGACCAATTGCTACTCCCACTTCCATGATAGGAGGGTGCCATGTGATCAGCCTGCCCTTCGATGGTTGGCAAACTCTGTAGGTATGTTTATCATTGCTGCTTACAAATGAGGGCACACAGGTGGGCACAAGCCATTCTAGCCAAGGTGAAGGGAAGTCCACATCGTTCGGTGTTTGTATGACATCTGGCCACTATGGATAGTCAGTTAAGATTATTGTATTTTTTATTCCTTAACTGATTAATATATTATGCACTGATATGCATATACACATTGATAAATTTTTCTGGTGCTGTATCAGCCTTACATTCTTAAGAAAATCTTTCCTTGGGCAAGATTAAATCTAGACACGTTACTAGATTTGATTTGCCAATATTGTATTAGGATTTTTCCATCTATGTTCATAAGTATGATAGGTCTATAATTATCTAGTTCTCTACTTATCTCATTTTGGTGTCAAGATTAAATCAGTCCCATAAAAGAAGTTGGGTTTTTTTTAAACCTTTTCTGTTCTTTGAAACTGATTTGAGGATTATCTCTTCATTGAGATTTAGAGAACATTTACCAATAAAATTCTTTCACCAATCTGACCACTTTATCTTCTGCTCCCTCCCCTACACCCCTTCAATTTCCTTTGCTGCAGTTTCACTGACCCCTTTCTTCTAATTGGAACATGCCAGAAACCTGTTTTCATTGACATTGTGCTCTCTTTCCTCTGCTTGGAATATTCTCCTCCCAAATATCAACATGGCTGATTTCCTCCCTCCTGAACCTGCCTTCTCAGGGATGCATACCTTGACCTTCAACTTAAAATATCAGGCAAAATAATGTCTGTCTCAAATGATCAGCAACCAACAGAGAATCATTGCACATGACCTGGTGGTTTTTCCATGAAGCTGATTTACCTTCAAGGGCAGAGCCCAGGGCTTTGTCTCCAGACTTTTGGAGCTCAGTTACTTTTCCTAGCACTTTTTATGTCGTGTTTCATCAGAGGGAGTTTCTTTCACTATTGGGTAATTATTTGAACTGGGTTTAAAGGTCATTTATTTAAAGGGTACCTGGGTGGCTCAGTAGATTAAGCATCTGGCTTTGGCTCAGGTCCTGATCTTACTGTTTGTGAGTTAAGCCCAGCATCGGGCTCTGTGCTGACAGTTCAGAGTCTGGAGCCTGCTTCAGATTTTGTCTCCTTCTCTCTCTGCTCCTTCCTCACTCATGTTCTGTCTCTGTCATTAAGTCATTTATTTAAGACAAAAAATAAATGCCAGCTGGGCCATTCCGTCACACCCACCTGGCTTCTTTCCATCCCAGTCCTGGACTTCTATCTCCCTTACCCTGTTCTCTTTTATTTCCGGTCTTTATCACCTTCTAACACATACTGTCCTTGTCATTATTTTTATAGTTTATTGTTCTCATCTCACTAGAATTTCAACTCCACAAAGACAGTTTTTTGGTTATTCTGTGTTGTTCATTGATGAGCAAAGAACAGTGCCTGCCAGTGCCTAGAAGAATGCTTGACACCTAGTAGGGTCTCAATAAATATGTGTGGAATGAAAGATTTGTTGAATAAATGTGCTTGTGACCTTAGGGGAAAACAGACGGGGATGGGATTTTTGTAACAACCAATCTAATTTTATAACTGGTTTTTGCTTTTTGACAGTTTAGATTTTACACAATTGGGAAAGGATGGTCTGTGATAAGTGGTGTTGGGAAAACTGGTCTCCACATGCAGAAAAGTGGAGCTGACTCATAGCACACACGAAACTCAACTCAAAATGGATTAAAGACTTAATTGTAAGACATGAAACCATAAAACTCTTAGGAAACAAAACACAGATAAAGCTTGTTAACATTGGTCTTGGCAATGATTCTTTTGAATGATAACAAAAGCACAGGCTGCCAAACCAACAATAAACAAGTGAGACTACATCAAACCAAAATCTTCTTTAGCAAAGGAAAAAAATCAGCAAAATGAAAAGATGATCTGTGAATGTGAGAAAATATTTGAAAGCCATATATCTGAAAGGTGTTCATATCCATTATATATAAGGAACCCCTAAAACTCTATAGCAATCCATCCATCAATCAATAAAATAAGATAACCCAATTCAAAATAGGACAAAGAATTTAAATAGCCTTCTTTCTAAAGAAGACATACAAATTCCCAACAGGTATATGAAACAATGCTCAATATCACCATCATCAGAGGAATGCAAGCAAAGCTACAAAGGGCTACCTAACACCTGTGCTACCTAACACCTAAGCTACCTAACACCTGTGAGGACGGCTATTACCAAAACGATAAGAAAGTGATGGTGAGAGTTTGGAGAAGAGGAAACCCTTAAACATCGTTGGTGGGAATGTAATTTAGCATAACCATTCTGAAAAAGAGTATGGAGTTTCCTCAAAAGGAACTACCACAGCCGCTCAGAGTTACCTGCCGTCCCATGTTCACTACAGTATTATTCACAATAGTGTGAATTGTATGAAAACAAAGTGTCTATTAATGGATGAATGGATGAAGAAAATGGGTATACCTATACATCTCAATGCTTCACGATATTTTCATTATATATATTTCATTTTATATACATGTATAACATATATATATCTCATACAGACACACTTGCATATTTTTCAGTCATAAATAAAGAAGGAAATCCTGCCACTTGTGAGAACATAGATGAATCTGGAGGATATTGTGCTAAGTGAAATAAGCCCATCACAGAGAGGCAAATACTGTATAATCTCATTTCTATGTGGAATCTGGAAAAGCCAAATTCACAGAACCAGAGAATACAAAAGTGGTGCCAGGGACTAGGGAGCCCAGGAAATGGGGAGATATTGGACAAAGGGTTCAGACTTTCAGTTTTAAGGTGAATCATCTTTGGGGATTCAATGTACAGCATGGTGATCATCGTTAATAGTACTGTTTTGTATATTTGAAATTTGCTAATGTAGTAGACCTTGTGTCCTAACCCTCCCCCCTGACACACACATGGTGAATGTGCAAAGTGATGGATGTGTTAATTAATTTGGTTGTGGTAATCATTTTACAGTTAAAACTTTTTTTTACTTCTATTAAATTGCCATATGGTGTTCCTTAAAAAATGAATCTTATCGCATTCTAGAGAAAGAAATTAGATATTGTTTTCCTTCACCAATCAATTGTGATAATTTATACTTTTTCATGATAGAGTCACTCTTCTAAGTTGTGAAATTTATTGGCAATTGTTGTTCAAACTAATTTCTTGAGATGTTAAAAAGATCTTGTATACAGTCATATCCTGCTTTTTTTCATTTCTGATTTGCTACCCCAACTTCTTCTTTTATCCCCTTTTTTTTAGGATGTTCTGTCCTGTGACTATTTTCAAAGAATCAGCTTTGAATTTGCTGATTATCTTTAGTTTTCTCTGTATTTATTAACTCGTACTTTTATGTATAATATTTCCTTTCTTCTTCATTCTTTTGGTTACTATTTTTCTAGCTTCTTGAATTGAATACTTAACTCATTTATTTTTAATAGTCCTTTTTAAAAAGTGCTTTTAATACTATAATGGATCTCTAGTTCCACCTTTGCTACATCCCACAAGTGTTGGTATGTAGTTCATTTATTGTCATTGTGTCCTATAAATATTTTATAATTCCCCTTGTGTTTTCCTCTTAAATCCATTAGTTATTCAGGAGGATGTAAGGTTTGGGAGGGACTATCATTTACTACTGATTCTCCATTTATTTGTATCAAGGACAGAGATCATATACTGTATGATATCAATTATTTGAAATGTTTTGAGAATTATTTTATGATCTAGTACTTATTCATATTTTGTAAACATTCCTTATATATCAAGTTTCTTTGAAATCAATCTTATTAATTCTGTTGCTCTTTTCTTTATTTCTGGTCTTTTTGGTAGAAAAATCTCTAATAGAAATGTGGAAAATCAGCCACAATATTTTTGTGTCAATTTAATTTTTCAATTCTGCTAGTTTTTGCCTAATAAGTATTTAAGAATGCTGAAAAAAACACATAAGCTCTTAAAAAATTTTTTTTAATGTTTACTTATTTTTAAGAGACAGTGGGAGTGGGTAGAAAGAGAAGGAGACACAGGCTCCAGGCTCTGAGCTGTCAGCACAGAGCTCCATGGGGGGTTTGAACCTGGGAACCATGAGATCATGACCTGAGCTGAAGTTGGACACTTAGCCAACTAAGTCACCCAGGTGTCCATGGGCTCAAGCCCCATGTCAGGCTCTATGTTGATACCTCAGTCCCGGGAGCCTGCTTTGGATCATGTGTCTACCTCTCACTCTGCCCCTCTCCTGATTGTGCTCTGTCTCTCTCTCTCAGAAATAAATAAATTAAAAAAAGAAAATATTACAAAAATAGTCCCAGGATTAGTCATTAAGTTTTTTAAGTGCCTGATAGAGAGAATTTATTATGTGACCATCTCTGTTGAAAATGAAAGCAAAAAATCGTTTATGTATGTTCAAATGATAATTATAGGTCAGATACTAATATTAAGAACATAAATAATAGATGTATGGTATGGTATTATATAGCTAATATAGATATAAATAATGGTGAGTTTTCAGTTTGCTAGCTAGCACATGTATCTTCATTACTGGATTCACAGGTCAAAGGATGGGGTGGGAGGACCCAAACGTGGAAGCTTTGAAAATTAAAAAAAAAAAAAAAGTAATAATTCTTCCATAAGTACTTCTAGAAGGAAATCAAATTATCTTAAAGTGTGTGAAAATGGTCTCACACTTAAAATAATGGCTGGTACTTACAGAGTGTTTTTTCTTTACATGTGAATTATAATCAAGAAAATGGTTGCTTTACATTTCAGGCAGAAAAATCTTAGAAATAGAAATGTTTTATTTGGCTGCTTTGGTGACAGACCCAGAAATGAGTGTTGAAGCTGGTAGAAGAGCTTGGGACCTTGGCGAGGGTCCTGTCCCTTTCCATTTTAGGTCAATCTCTGCCTCGAGAAACAGGCTAAAGCTTCTCTGGTCCTCCCGGGATTATCAGCCTGTGACTTCCAGCCCACGTGTCCCCTGCCCTGAGTGTCACTTTAACCGGAATCCTGAAAAATTCACTAATGAAAACAAACAAAAAGGCATGGGTGTTTTATTTCAATCCTTTTGACTCTCTGAACCAACCAGTGGGTTTCTGCCCGGGATGGATGAAGGGGGATAAGAAAGTAATGCTCTTGCTGGACCGCAGACTCCATGTGGGGACACTAGTCTGGCTTCCTTGCCTTCTCTGTCTCACTGCCATCTGTCCCCGTGGGCTCCCAGAAGCTGCGCAACCGTTCAGGCTGACAGACTTGAATTCTACCCCGAGACTTAAGAAGTCATCTTTGTGCAACTCTGCTGTCACATGGTCGTTTCAGAGGAAGGAAAGGGACAACAGAAAGCGCTCTTATATAAGCCAAGTGCCTTGTTCCGGGGTGAGAAGGCTAGAGGAAGTGGAAAGGATGCTTTGCTCTTAAAGTGCCTGCCTTTCAGCACAAAGCAAACTGCTGCTATTTTCTCTATAATCCACTTCAGTAAAGATACGTAAGAGACATTATATATAATGCATGTAAAAAGTCAGAAAACCAAATAGTTCTCTGACAGTAACACCTTACAACTTGATGCTAAAGGAAATATCTTTGTAAGATGAACACGGTGCCTTTTGTAGAAATTGCTCCTTCTTTCCCAAAGTTTAACTGGCAGGCGTAGCATTTCATTCCATCTCATATAGTGACTGATTGCTCGGGGCCTCACAGTCCTTTAAAAGTCATGCCTTTACTGCTTTTCAGTAATTGCATTCTGTGTGTGCAATGATCTGAAAGCTATTTGAGGGAAAAGAGCATAATATTACATATATGTTAGGAAAAGGTGCCAAACCTCTGGCTCATTTCTTGATATTTGATGACTCCAATGGTGCTGATTCAATAATAGCACAGCCACATTGCTAATTTGTTTTACTCTGGTTTGCAGTTTATACATACTTTTATTTAAAAAGAAAAAGAAGCCTATTTAAATGTTTCATTCATGGTTAATTAGGTGATTGAAAGGGTCAATCGATGATTTACCAAATAAATTTCTAAACCACTGCAGTGTTACTTGCAAAGCTTCCAGCAGTCAATAAATGAATGAAAGGAGAAGATACTTAATGCTGAACAGAGCATGCATTAAAATATAATAATCCAGGAAAATGCTCCTTATACATGAGGAACAGAGTGCCACTTTATTAGAGCCAAGGTTAAAAGTCCATGGGAAGAACAGCAGCAGAAGGATGTAGAGGCCACACCAATAGGAGTACAGTTCCAATTAATTTATTGACATCATTAGCACATAGTTATTAATAACATTGCAGAAGCAGTTGAGAAGGATGTGTACATATATGCCATTTAAATGAATTCAAAAGAACCCTGTACTTATCATAATTAAATTATTAGTTCTGGGAAAGCAACATAGACTATAGAGGCCATAGCAGCAGGCCAAAAGTCGTGCTTCCAATTTATTTTGTCACTAAAATAAAATGTCTGGAATTTTTATATCTTATCAAGCTGAATCTATAGAGCAGAAATTATTATGACTGTCAGTATGAGTGGTTCACTAGTAACTTCAGCATTTGTGAAACCATGGACCAGATCACCTCACGGTTTATAAAAAAAGAAACAGGGAAACATAAAAATAAAATTTTGTAAATGAAATAGTCTCTTGGCCAAGCAAATTCTCTACTTTATATCTTTGCTCCTGGATAAACATGTAAAAATGAGAGCTAAAAGAATTGTTTCAGATTTTCTAATGACTACACAGCATTAAATGCAAAGTGCAGAGAATAATCCTGGCTGTAGTTAATATTATAGATTTTTTAAAAACTTTCTCACCTCTTTCCTTAATTATGTCTTTAATGCTATTTGCTTTAATCCTGTAGTGCTTTTGTTCACCTGGAGAGAAGGATGCAGACTTTAATCAGATGGATTTCATCCTAACATAGCTATTGTGTATTGGACTTGCTAAAGTCAATGAAACTTGTAAGTAAATAAACCCAAAAACGAAGAAAGAAAGAATATTCTTTAGGGGAAAAATCAGACTCTGGTGATTTTAACAACAACAACAAAAATGGAAACATGCATTAAAAGATAAATTCTTCATCATATGCTTCCTGCAGATGGAAGTACATATTGGAACATTCTGGATGATATGGATCTGCATATAATTGGTAGTACTGTATGTGAGGGTGGGGGTTGGGATAGGGATGTTAGATGTGGATGGGAGTTTTCAAATCATGGCTGTGCTTGTCCGGAAATCAGACCCACATATTTGGAATACTATTAGTCCAGGCAAGAATATCTAGGGGATCAGGAAATTAAGAAATGACTTTCCTGAGGTGGTTTCTCCTTGATTCTTAGCATTTCTGGATCTCTGAGTATCTGATAAAACCTATGTTACTTATAGCAGAATTGATATATTTGTGCACAATTTGCAGGAATAAGAAGATAAGCTTTAACAATTATCATGAGTATTTATTGTGTGCTGACCATTCGCCCAACATTTTTCTGAGCACTCTGCCCATTTCATTAACCCATTTAATTCTCCCAACAGCCCTATATCTAAACATTATCTCCATTTTTTACAGATGAAAAACTGAAGGAGAGATTAAGTTAATTGTCCAAGTTAAAACAGCTGGAAATGGTAAGCCGTGATGTTAGCCTTCTGGCTTTAGTTTGTTTTCTTGGCTACTTTGCTATAACGGTTGGAGACAAGATATCCCTTCGCAGTCCTGACATAAGAGTTGGCACTTCCTCTTCTAATCAATGGTTAAGTGATATAAGGGGTCAGGTGAGTGAGGTCATTGTAAGTGCTAATCAGCTGAGGAGTGAAGGGGGAAGACTTAGGACCATAAAAGTGCCATCATCCACAGCCCTTCCATAATACTTCACTGGCTCACTCTCTTGAATCTGTTTCCACACAATGTCCTAGCCTGAGGCCACCAATGCACTGATAATGGCCTCACTGATGTTTGCCTCCGTTCCACATTTGGACATTATGGCCACTGTGAGAAAATACAGGAATCCATTTAGAATCTTGTGTCTTCAAGAGATGAGTTCTATTGGCCACCTCCTCTCAAAAGTATTAAAGGGCATTATTTGTTAATTATCTAATACTGATCATGGATGGATGTGGGGAAGTAGTATATGTTCTTACTGGGGAGACAGAGCCCACTAATCATCACAGGTCCTTTCTGTGCACCCTGGTCAGCCAAGACCTACGTCAGTGCAACTCTGAATTTTAGGTCTCATGAGCTAGGCATTATTATGCATCCAGCTTAATTATACTTGGGTCAGAGCTGGCAGGAGACCTTGAAATGAACATACTATTCTTTCACACATAGTCTAGGATCCTTTTTTCTCTTCCTGACCCACAAGGGAATCTCTATTTTATTAAAAAATATTGCATATAATTCTAGAATATGAACTTAAAATGGGAATTTCATTTATTGGTTCATTTTTTATTGATGTATATTTTTGCAGTGCAATGCAGACATTTTATGTGTGCAGTTTGTTCAGTTTTGACAAATGCATACACCTGTGTAACCCACACCCCTACCAATATATTAAACATTTAGATTCCTCTTCTCAGACAACCCCATGAAATAAGATGGGAAATATATCTGGCTGATAAGTAATATATGCATGTTGTAGACTTTTGGTACACATTATCAGAGTGTCTTCCAGAAGGCTACCCTAATTTATACTCCTGTGGGCAGCAAATAGGGGGTAGTCTTTTCCTCCAAACCTTGTGAACACCGAGAATTGTTTACTGTTCATCACATACTAAAATTACTCCAACTCTGACTTTGTGTTCTTCAACACACAAATTTGTTCTGTTCTGTTTTGTTAAGGTTTTGGTGGATAGTTGGATGAATTTTTTTTTTCATTCGTTTTCTTTCCCAGTGCTAGGGGGTCACTAGAGTCTCCAGCATGTTAGGGTCTCTTTACTGACTTCAAATTCATCTCAAAAGTCTTTTGATGTCGTATCTTACTCCTTGGCCATTCATGATTCTGTTCTGCATTCATATTTTACACGAGCATGTCTTGGTAACCCTTTGTTGGCTTTGCAAGTCCTGAATAGTCCCAGAAGTGCCCAAAGGTCAGGCTCGGAGTCAAAGAAAAAGTTCTTAGTATTACTGTGTTGACTAACCCTTTACTGTTTAGAAATTGATTCATGATGCACAGCAAAAATAACAAAATCAGTCCTAAAATTAGCTTACCTCCTCAAAACTAGCAAAAAGAGTATTGGATTTGGTGTTCACATTTAAGAATTGAGGATGTACTACAAGACCTCTGGTCAGTGGTTAGAGCCTGGATATTAGTTTGGTAGGGTTGCTGTATGTGGCAAACTAAGTGACTTAGAACAACAGACATTTATTTGCCAGAGTCCAGCTCCTGCAGGTCCAGGGTTCCCCCGAAGGATGACGGTGCAGGCCAAAGAGGAAGTGGGAGAGCCTTGCGTTTTTGTTCTGACCCCCAGACAAGCACGGCTGCCCATCTGGCAGGCGTCTCCATCTTGTCTGGTTCTCAAGGTTTATTTATGACAAAGGCACAAGGACAAGAAAGGGCAGTAAATGATTTCCAATAGTTTTACAATTTTAGCCACAGGCACTCAAGGTGTCATAGGTATTTTTACAAAACCTCAGGTCTAGCCTCAAGGAAACGACCTTTAACCAAGAGGCAAACAGCATTCATTAGTAAAGGTCAGTTTTTTATGAGTAAGGGTCATTAGGCTGTTTATAACTCTAAGAGGAAGTTCCCAGAAAAACAGATTCTCAGGAAATATGCTTGCTCTTATAGTCCCAAAGATGATTGATACATTTTACTGCAGTAGTGACTATCACAAAGGCATTCAGGCCCAGAAGGTATTCAGTTATCCGTATTGCTTAGAGGAAAGTTATGTGTTGCATTAGGGTGTATCTAGTTTACTTGCTTATCTTTTCCCTGACCAGGTTCAGTTACTGCTCAGGGACAGGGCAGGGGGACAGGCCGCTCCTGACATTAATCAGCAAAGTATTTTGAGGTTTGGTGCTCAAGCAGAAATGAAAGTTTCAAGAGGGTAGATTTTGGGAGCTGTCTGGGGCAAGAGACCGTGCAAACTTGCCGAACCCTCACCAGGAATTTTCACTATACCGGTGAGTTCAAATAGCTCCCAACATTTATTGTCTCATAGTTATGGAGCCCAGAAGTCTGAAATCAAAGTGTCCACAGGGTCCTGCACCCTCTGAAACCTGCAGGGGAATCTTTTTTTTTTTTTTTTTTTTTTTTTTATGTTCCTGGTGTTTAGCCTATAATCCTTGGTGCTCCTTGGCTTGTAGTTGCATTACTCCAATCTCTGCCTTCCTCATCTCATGGCCTTATCTCTGTGTGTCTGTGTCTCTACAAGGCCATTTTCTTACCAGGGTACTGGTCATAATGGATTAGGAGACCACCCTAGTTCCAGTACTCCCTTATCTCAACTAACCATCCGCAACGATCTATTTTCAAATAGTCACATTTTGATGTTCTGGGGTTTAGGACCTCAGTGTGTTTTGTTTTGTTTTGTTTGGAGGATGCCGTTCAACCCATAGCATTGAAACGCTGAGTGGTATACAATCATACCAGAATGGGCAGTTTCTCAGATGATCTTTACAAGTAAGAATGCTGACATTGGTAGAGAGATGTCTGGAGAAGGAGACAGGATTACTCAATGTTCTCTCAGACCAGCTCTGTGTCTTCAGAGAAATTGCAGACCTGAAATTAATTCCTGATTATCAGCCATGAATCTCTTATCATTTTTCCACTCTAAGCACTTGCTTCTAATTATGCCCCTTTGATGTTTGCACCTCTCAAATATCTTGAAACTAAGTTCATTTCCATTTCTCACACTTTCAACATTGTTAACACAAGCTGAACAGAATTTCATTCTTCCAGGCCTTTCCTACAGCACCCTAATAATTGTAAGTTGCTCTTTTCTTCAGTTTTCTCCTCAGCTGGCAGTTTTTCTAGTTCTAAAAATCTCACTACGTACCTCCATAGTGGGAAAGAAGATATGGCCACCTGTATTATCTGTGAAAGGACTTCCGACACATTTAATTTCATTTGGAAGCGGAGTGTTCAAGTCTGCCACTTTGTGTCCCAAGGCACAGGAAACTGAGTGCTGTCTTTATAGCTCTAATTTTCATTGAACACTTTGTTTTTCTCTTTCACAAACACAACTTGCAAAGGAGCCCATGGTTTTTGCACCTTTTATATAAGCTTTTTGGTGATTAAAACCTTAGGGTGTTGAGTTACTGTAAATGTTAAAAATGCCTACCTAGAGTCCAGTAAGAGCTTTCTCTCTATGTATTTTAAAAAACAGTTTCCGAGTTGTGAAAAATGCTGGCTTGAAAATTCTGGGAAGCCAAAGCCCTCTGATTATAGCTCATGTAGCGATATTGTACATTTTCCCCAAACTTCGCTGCATTAACGCTTCCACCTCATTTCTAAGAAAGAGAAGAAAGCTTAGCTCTCTTACAGATATTGGGAATTCTAGAAATTTACTGAACAGTGACTACTAAAATATGGGCATATATTAAGCGTGTCTTTTCTTCTGATACTTTGACTTCTTGGAATCTTGCTGACACTAAAAGGGACTTCCCTCTCAAGGTTAGCTCCTTCCTAGAGATAGCAATCCACTTGCCCTCCAGGAAGTGTGCCTTTCATATGCAAATCACCAATCCGGAGTCCGTAAGTAACTCCTTTATCATGCTTTCACCTTGGGAGCCACTAATTCCTCCCTAATCACCCCAGGGCCAGGTACCAGATAACCTGGAGCAGCTCCACTGACTGGAGCCTGCTGAAATTATTCAAACTAGCCAGTCCTAAATCTGTGTAACTGAACTACCCTGCCTTGCCCATTTCTACCTATGGAAAACCACCCTAAAGCCTCATATTTTCCTCTTGCCTCTTCTGCTTTCTGACCAACCCTGGTGCCCTACACGGCATGCTGTACCTCCTCTGTTGCTAGCATCCATGAGTCTAAAGCTTCTTCCTTCAAGTAAGTGTTACCATAGCTGATTAAAATAAATCCCAGGTACATTTTAAATCAGAGTACATAAAGATTCACTCAAAAGTAGCTCTAATCTTATCAGTTTTGTGGTGTTCTTCATTGATTATAGCTAAGTCAGGACTTGGTCAAGGGTCATGTTGACCAGGCTTAGTCAAAAGAAGAAAGAGACCCAATCAATAGGCAATAGGATGTGTCTGAAACGGGAAATCACTGAGGCTTACTGAGGTGCCATCCTAAAGGGGGTGGGGGTTCGTGGCACGGAGAAAGGCCTTTGTGAAATGGATGGTATGGCTCCATTCCTCCAGCTGCTATAGGCATCTTTTAACAACATTTCCTTTTCTTTAGTTCTCCCTTTAAAATATTCACTCCAGGACTGAGGCTAAAGTGAGGCCAGCTAGGTACCAATGACACACATCTTTAAGGAGGCACCTGCTGTTAGCCAGGATTGTTCAGTGGGGAGTGAGTGCCTCTTTAAATTTGGCACCCTGGCTACCTTGCTTGCTTCCCACTGTTCTTCACTCTGATTCTCACAACTACAAGAATCTAAATCTCAAAAATCTGGGCTTTGATTTTGCTGTGTGCTTTTATGCTTAGATATATCATCATGTCTAATGGTCATCAGAATTATTCAGAAATTAAATTGAAACTGGGCATGATTTTTACCCTCTAATATATCTTAGGCTAAAATTAATGACAAGTACTGGATATTTTGTTCATTCAAATATAGTTAGCGGGGTTACTTCTCTAATATGAATTTTGTGATCCAGGCAACAAAAGCTAGACAGAAATTTCTGGCATTAGTCTCAATAGAAGGAGTTTTTTGAGTAATAATATCATACATGGGAAAGAGAGAGGTAATCACCTTTTCTTTGTGTTATTGTGGCACATAGTTTATCCCTCTGTCATATGTGGCTTTATGTGGTGCATGAATTGTTGTATCTTTTTTGTTGTTTCTTTTTAACTTGATGGACTGTTAAGGACAGAAACCATTCTTAGGCTTCTCTGTTTCTACAGTATCTAGGACATACCAGACACTCAAAAAATACATGCAAGGAAAACTCTTTATTGAAAAAGGCTATTTTTAAAGCATTTTAGATGTATCCATTTGCCCTGTAAGTATATAATTCTGTGAAACTGTAGTGACTAAAGTTTTAGTCCATCAACACAGGGCCACTACTTACAGGTCCGTAGTGGAAGACACACCTTTCCAATAAAGCTGTAAAGTTCTAGAGACAGAAATGCATATTTTCTGTGCTTCATATAATTCCCAAATCATCTAACAAAGGGGTATCAATTTACTGATTTTTACTTTCCCTGAATGAGGAGAAAAGAACAATCTATAAAACTTTCAATTTGTGAATATTTAATTCAAAATTATTATGTATTTCATATTTCATACAGTGGATATCAACTGAAAGCATTGGGTACCTCCCAATTTCCATTCCATTTTAAAACTAAATTGCAATCTTTGGGAGTCTTTGCTTTCCCATTATACGTATCTTTTGTGTTGTATTTTTAAATTGAGTAAAAAAATATATGGTAGGGTAAATGACATAGTCCTAGGATTTCAATGTGATACTGAACAAAAGCTATGATATTCACAAGGTGCAATGGAGCGTGTGTCTACTTATCTGGTGGGGCAAACTTATGAGCCTGATAACAGTGGCAATGAAGCATTTTTTTTGCATGAGTGACTCTTCAGGGGATCTTCTAATAGCCCTGGAAGGGCATTTGCACTTGGAGATCACAGTTTTTGTGTTGAATAAAACTGCATACTGTTAGCTTCTCTACTGCTCTGACTTCTGACCTGAATAAAGACTACTCTCCATACCGAGCTTGGGCTGGGCTCTAAATCTGGCTCGTTTCTTTATTATGTAACCCACCTTCACCCCACTCACCTGTGTATACTCATTTGTATTGAATTTTAAATATAATCTGCAGTCGCATCTCCTGTCCTCCTTTTCGCCCAGATGTTCCAGCCTGAGCAGTGATTCGTGTGCATACACCCAGCTTCAGGATGTTCTGTGCACTTTTGTTTGATCTTTGTCTTTGCCCCCAATCCCCTTTCCCAGTCACTTTCACCTCACAGGTCCTTTCAGATCCAGGGTAGGTGGCCCACCTCTCTAATTCTACCTGACTGCCAAACTCAGGGGCTGTCTAGATCCTCTGGATGTTGTATCTTTTCCTCTAACAGAGCTTAGGACACATTGCTATGTATAATCCTACTTTTGTGTTTCTTCCCATGCACTGAGATGCTAAGTGTCTCCTGCACTGAGGGCTGAGTCTTGTGTTTATTTTCCTAGGAGTCTGCAACAAAGTGCTGAGACACAGGAGTATGCATTGAATTGAAAAAGTTTGCTCTGTTTTCATTGTGTTGGGTTTATCCTGAGCCAAATAAAGTGCTCCGGTACAACCATAGTTTGTGGGCTTCATGTAGCCAGCATTTTGCCCACTGTTTCACATAAAGGGCAGTGCTGTGTAAACCTTAAAGGGTGGCCTCTGGGATTGTCTTTCCTGAGTGCACACTTAGGCTCTGCCACTCACTGGTCGAGTGTCTTTGGGCAAATGACTTAATCTCTCTGAACTTTAGTTTCTTGACCAAAAAATCTGGAGAACAATAGTATTTATCCATTATTATTCCTTATGTTGTCTATTCTCTTGGTATTTTAAGGTGAAAAATACTAATTATGGAAAATCATTACATTCAAACATACACTTTCTCCTTTGCATTCAAACACAGATACCACTATTTCTCCATATGGGGATTCATTCTGTGGTTTTCAGGATGTAAGTCAATTTATTTCTGGACTCACAGTGTCATGGCACCAATTTAAAAGAAGAAAAGGTTCTACTTTCTTTATTGTACAGACTTTATAACTAAGATCCTTCCCTTTTTTTCCAGGTCTCTCTGCCTTGATACCCTGCCCACCCTTTTCAGAATCTCACTTTCGTGATGCCAAATCCTTCTCTGAGTAAGAAGATCCTATTAGGATCGTTGAACCTTATAATCTGTGCTGGGGCCAAATAAAATGTAAAAGAAAACACAGAGATTATGAGGTTAAACCTGGACAAGGAATCGGTGGTGTTACTCCAGGCAGAGACATCAGGGGGAATAAACTTTAAGGGTGGGGGGCAGGGTCCCTCAAGACATTCTCCATAGCGAACTTCTGTCTACTTTCATTTCCTGGTGGCAGAGTTTTGGGAGTCTCCCTTTGTTAGCTTTCTCTATCTCTGACATATTTCTCATGATTTTCAAAGGAGAAAGACATGCCTCCTAATTTGGGGATACAGTGTAGTACTTACGACCATACACTTTGGAGTCATATACGAACTATGCCTCTTACTTGTGAGGAGATCTCAAACTTACTTAACCACTCTCTGCCTCAATTTCCCAATCTTTAAGATGGGGATGACACTAACAGTAACTTCCTGTGGGATATGAGAGTTAACATATGCAAAGCATTGAAAACTACCTGGAAGGTGACAAGTGTCACTTTGCTATTACTACCACCTGAGCTCACATGTCTGACAAGGCAAGGCACCAAGTGAGTGGGCAGATCTATTTTCTGCCCTTTATATTTTAGCTTTTAGCTGACTATCTTTCCCTAGAATTAAGTCAGACCATCCCAAGCATCTGTCTTGAAGTCTGTCTTTCATTTAATTACATGTCTTGTTGATTTCCCTCCATTGATTTCTTGACTCCCATTCATGTACCTCTTGCCCTTGGCTCACAGCATCTTCCATTCAAATACTTGCTAATTAATCCTGGATATTCCTTAGCCTCTCCTTACCTCTCAACCTAGATCATTCTGTGATGAGAAAGGAGGGTTTGATGCAAATTGCAACTGACAAGGTGTACCGAAGTGGACATTTATTGACTCTCACAAACCATGCACACTCATTCAGATAATTACCATTCATAGTCCACACACACGGGTGGCTGAATCTCACAGGTAAGGTGATGAGGGGAGGGCTTTAGTTTGATGCAGAACTTTTCCTCTGCAATGTTCAACACTTGCTGTCCTTCCATATTAAGGATTAATCTTATTCCCATGATGGCAGCTTACCATTTTTCCAACTGTAAAAAAATGTATGTTCAAAACACACCGTTAGACATCTAACCTGGGTCAAGTCTAGTTGCTTCCAGTAGGACAATGCTCAGTGGACATGAGCTCAGAAGGGCAGAGTCAGTGCTCTGTCCTATGTAGGAGTTCTGGAAGAGTAGGCTAGATGCAAGAAAGGAATGGAGGTGTTTTGTAGGCCTGAGACATTAATCCAAATGCAATCCATTAAGCAGTCCAAGAATGATTTAAAAATCAACTTGTATAAAGGGACCAAGAAGAGAGGGAGAGTGATGGAGTGGGGGATACAGACTAGAGTAGGTAGTTTCAGAAGGGTACGTAGAAGAGCCAGCCATCATTCCCTTAATTTCTAGAACCTGTAAGGTGTTTCGGTAGCCTCATCCAGAGTGAGAAGAAAGTTGGTAAGGACACTAAGCTACTTCTTTCTCTTATCTGAATATTCCACTGGGTCTCCGGGTAATAAAAATGACATCACCATATGCACTTTTTTTCAGTAAAATGAGCACACTTTTAATAAAAGGATAACATGGTTTTGGATAGATTTGAGTCCTTGCTTTACCCATCTGATTACTGTCTATTCTGTCTTGCTCACAGCACACAAACACACACATACATGTGGCAGAGCACACTAGGGTCCAACACTGTGGTAGACTGTGACCAGACCTCCTACAGGAATTACCTTATATCAGGCTCACTTTAAGCCCATACGGCATCTTGTGCACATTAGAAAAAAGGAGGACATGGAGCTGTGGGGCAAGCCCGGTATGGAGAGAACACAGCTTAGGTATAAGCCTATTCAGCCATCAGCTGGACATACTCTGTAGGACCTAACCCGTACAATCACAGTAGAAGCCTGAACTGTCTGGTACTCTGCAAACTGATGTTGCCCCTCCCTAGCCACATGGGGTAAGAGCAAGCCACCGCTGCATTGAGCTCCTCTGATGGTGGCGCATCTGCCCTCCAGGTCGGCGGCATTGATCCATGAAATCTGAACACGACTTGGTGCTGAGTGACCAAAACAAAGGGGAGGTGCTTCTACTCCTGGCGGTTTTCAGCTTGCTATCTGCACTGGCTGAAGTTGGTTGAATGTAGGGGGGAGGGAGGCAAGAGGGCAATGGGCAGAGTCTGAATAGTCAATTCTGCCCATTTCCAAACTCAGATCAGCTCCGGTGTTGGTGTTTCCCCTTAGCTCAGATGCTCATCACCCATCCTTCTCAAACTATCCTTCTCTTGATTTGCCTCCCTGGAGCTCATGGTTACCTCCCACACCAAGAGCTCATTCTTTACTGAACAGTGAGTGCTGAGGTCCAAGCTCTCTGTAGCTCTACCACTAAATAGCAAATGATATGCAAATGATATGTGAGACAAATCACTTGCCATCTCTGGACTTCAATTTTCTTATCTGTAAAATGGAGTAGCATGAAAACCACAGAGATTAAGAGAGTGAACAGGCAGCAGAGACTATGAAGAACAGTACAAACTAACAACGACTGAAACCAGAAAGAGTTAATTTAGCCTAACAGTAAAATAGAACAATTTACTCGCCCAATTTTCTATCATTGCCAGACACAGTTTGGACATCTATTAAGTACTGAAGAAATATATCATTTTCAACTGTCTGAATCTATATGCAGTTGATTTCAAAGCTTAATTGTATTTGAATGAGGAATCAATACATATAACTGCACTAGCATTACTGTGCTGAAAATCTGTGCATGTTTCTGATGCTTTCATAATATATTTCAATTTTCCCATTATTTTTCCATTATGATCCCATATTTTTTGAAAGGATTCTTTGAACATTGCAAAGTAGCACAAATCCCAAATGAATGGTAACGACTATTTGTTTCGATTTCAAGCTGCATTTGTTAGAATGTTCTGCAGCTCCTCCTGGTTCCAACTGTCTCTCTAACAGAGACACCAACCAATCTAAAAACATCTATTTCATCACATTCCTTTTCTTGGGTAAAACACTTGTCCCTATTTCCTAGCCTGTATTGTGACGAGTGACAGCCAGAGCCCTTCATGGTTTGGCTACAGGCTTTCTTTCCATACATGTCTCTCAGTTTTAGAAAATACCCCTTTTCCCAGCAAGCCTGAGAACCTCACAATTCCACATGGGAGGAGATTATTCTCCACAGTACTTTTGATCATTCTGATCTTACCCAGAATGCCTATATGTCACCTTTTCCATAACTAATTTGACCCACTGGGCAGAGTCCAACGCAAGGCCAAGTCCTGCTCAGGTCTTGGGACCTTTCAGTTACCCTGGTCCTAGTACCTCTCTCTTTGATAAAACTTGACCCCTGAAACCCAGTGCCTGGGAAGCCTCCTGATTTCTGAGGGTACACTGCATTTAGGTCAGTGGTGTCCTCAATGCTAATGTCAAGACCAGATGGATTCTCAGCCATGCTGTATTATCTCCCACTTACCCTGATCCCAATTCTTCATTTCCTAACTAGTGTAATTCCACTGTAAACAGAATCAAGCCCACCAATACAATGCTAATTCGCCAACTGCTGGTCCTAATAGGATCAAGAGCATGAGAAAAAACAGTGCAGATATGAAACAGCAAAGGTCGACGTGGCAACGAGGGAAATAGGACATAAAACCAGGTGCTGAAAGATCAACATCAGCAGAACTGCATGTAAACTTCATGCCTTATGGCTTTATATTGGTTTGTTGAAAAAAAAAATATCAAGGGATGCATTGTTATGCATGTTATCTAATATGTGAGTAAACTGCATTCTGGGAAGAAATTTTGACTCTGACTGGAACATATAATCCAGATTGGTGTTATATTCCAAATATTTGGAAGTTTTATTCAACCTAATTCTGCTTGGCACCTAGGAATGTCAGTTTTCACACACAGAAAGTGTGTAAGTTCTCTTTTTGGACATTTGGTGTGATGGCTACCCAGAATCACTTTCCCCTACAGAAGAATCCATATTTTCTTAATGAGTGGTTTCCCCTGATTTTCTGTTCATGCTATTGAGGGAGATGACTTACCCTCTGACCCGAGGGGCGGGCCTGTGGCCCAGCTTGGTCTCTGGGCACAGTGACTGAGTGAAGCCAGGACATCCTCCTCATTAACCCAAGGAGATTCGATGTTAGAAACTGTATTTGAACATTCTGGAGTGATACTTTTGACATGTATCACTGAGGTTCCTGTAAGAGAAACAGAGTCAGTAGGGCGGATGGATGGCTGCATGCATGCATAGATTCCAAGAAACTGGCCTGTGTGGTTGTGGAGACTGATAAGCCTAAAGTCTACAGGACAGGTGGCAATCTGGAAATCCTTAGTCCTGGGCTGCTGCTTCAGTTCAGTGGCAGAGTTTCTTTTGTGTCAAGGAAATCTTCCTTCTCTTGTTGAGGTCCTTCAGCTGCTTGGATGAGGCTCACCCAGATTACTGAAGATAACGTCCTTTAAAATGTCTTTTTAATGTTCTTTTAAAGTCAGTTTATTGTAGATGTTAAGCACATCTACAGTTGAATTTGCTTATTAAGTATCAACTAGTCAGGCATTTCCAAATTTCTTCAAAGGAAGGAAAATGTACAGGTGTCTTTTAATATAACCAGTCAATGCTAAGACTCCATTTCTGATTCCAAACCAAGTGTAGACACTCTGCAGCCAGTCTTTTGAGAAAAGGAAAAAAAAAATATCTGGATGGGATTTCCGGTGACTCTTGTAGAATTCTCTGTGACTCACAGGGACTTTCTGTCATCCAAGTACTCTCATACAGGGCACCTAGCATAAGCCACTTCCAGCAAATAGTGCTTTTGCAAGACATTTGTCTAGATAAACTATTTTCCTCACCCCCAAATCAGCCTGTCCACTCTGTTCTTTCAGGTCAGTCTCTCATGAATCTGTGAAAGACATACAAAGCCCACATCCAGGAACAGCTAGTTTCACAAGTCACCTTCTTCAACATGAGATCCAGCCACAGGGCCTGGATGGCCCCTATTCGCCAATCCCTGAGTACATCTGTGCAACTGGTTGACACGCTGTGATGAGGGGTAGGTGCAAAGAGGATGTCAGGATCCTCCAAGGGATGGAAACAGGAACTGGGGCCCACGTGGATCCCGGTCAGGGCTCAGGGTGCTTTACTCCAGGGCACTGCTAACTCCAGCCAGTCCCAGGCACCAAAGGGTGAGCAGAGTCAAAACGAGAACATTTTGAGAAAGCACCAGGCCCCCTGGAGCAAGGGCCACGCTTCCCAAGGTCTGAGGGGGATGCCAGTTTGATGTCCACATTTTTCTCTTCCGGCAGTTTACATGGTAATCAGAGCCAGGGCCTATTTTTTTCTTACTTTAATTCTGCTCTTTCCCAGAATAGTAAATCCATTTTTGTGAATCGTGTACTTTTAAAAAGCACCCTCCATCTCCCAACATCACTATCCCTCAACACACACACACACACACACACACACGCACGCGCACACGCACACACACACATACACACACCCTAAATAGCATTCTTGCTAGAATAACTAAATTCAGAGCTGAGCAGGGAGGATTATGCACGGGGCTCATCCTATATTCTCCTCCTACAGTAATTGATATAACATCAGTGAGACTTTGCTGGCAAAATTGATTCAAATCAAACCAGAAAAATTCAGCCTCGAGAACTGAAAATGAGCTAAAAGATGGTAAGCAAAGAATAATAATATGTGGCAATGTCTTCAAATTACTCATATTGTATGTAGGCTTTATACACTTGGAAGTTGCAAAAATGTGTTTAACAAGGGTGGGCTTTTTTTTTTTTTTTTAATGTAATGTCTTCATTAATGATCAGGAAACAGTACAAAGCACAATAATGTCTCTTTCAGTGCCGTTAAATTGGAAGGCGTTAAAAACATTTGGGAAGACATATAAATAATACAAATAGAGCTACAGAGGTTATAAATATGAATAGAAGGGAGAACAAAGCTATCTTAGAAATATACAAAACAATTGTGTCCACAAGAAAATATAATTGAAAACCAAGGAGTCTTCGGATAGGATATGGATTCTGTGATACTCTCCTCTAACTTAGTGTCCTATGTGATTTGGGGTCAGTGACATATGATATTCCAAGTGGATTGTCAGAAGTAGTTATACATTAATACATTAATACATCAGTCAGTTAATGAAACTATACTTCACATTGTTTTCCTGTTTTCATAATGTGGCCATATACTAATCTTTATGAAATAAATCTTTCATTCTCAGTGGGTTAGGAGTATTTTAAGGCTGCAACATTATACAAGGCCTGGGGCCCCGTTAATGTAATCCCTTCAGAGTCTGTGCAGATCACGCCTCTGGAGGCGTGCAGTGGACACCTGCATGACTTTATACCACGACCTTGAAGTTTATTCCAGAGTGTTCCCCAGTGTGCAGTGATATTTGCATGACATATCTAGAATGTACAAATTGTCCGTTGGGTTGTGTCAAACAAGCGTTGACTGTGAATGATATAGGGGCGCCTGGGTGGCTCAGTCGGTTAAGTGTCAGGCTTTGGCTCAGGTCACGATCTCACAGTTCTAGGGTTCCGGCCCCACATCAGGCTCTGTGCTGACAGCTTGGAGCCTGGAGCCTGCTTCAGATTCTGTGTCTCCCTCTCTCTCTGACCCTCCCCTGCTCGTGCTGTCTCTCTCTGTCTCTCAAAAATAAAAAAAAAAAAACAGGAAAAAAATAAATGTACTGTGAATGATATAAATATTCAAATGCTTAACATTAGGTAGACCATAATCTGTATGCTTTAATGATTTTCTGACTGCTTTTCTGAAAGAATTGAGTAATGCACGTATCCCCTGTATTATTTTCTGCAGATTTTATTGACTTGTTTATATTTTTTAATTTAAAAAATATTTATTTTTTTTATTTTTTGAGAGAGAGAGAGAGAGAGAGAGCATGAGCATAAGTGTAGGAGAGGCAGAGAGAGAGGGAGACACAGAATCTGAAGCAGGCTCCAGGCTCTGAGCTAGTGGTCAGCACAGAGCCTGATGTGGGGCTTGTACCACAAACCCTGAGATCATGACCTGAGCCAAAGTCAGACTCTCAACCGACTCAGCCACCCAGGCACCCCACCTTCCAATCAATTTATAGGATAAAATGCATCCACCAATATTTCTGGAAAGAGGACGTCTCATTGTAAACTGTGTCAGGTTAGTGTCTCCCAGATTCTTTGGTGGGACTGGGCAAGTTCTCCTCGCTGGTTTTGGTATTTGCAGGTTTAGGCAAAAAAAAAACTCCAAACAAACGAATAACAACAACAAAAACAAAAACAACAAAACCAAAAAACATTTTAAGCAAATATAGCTTATTCCTTTATTTCTTGTTATGAGAATCCTTTTATTGGATGTCACTTTTGCATTAGTTTTAAACTGAATTTCCAATAATCATTCTTAAGAAACTTGTTTTCACATATATTAATAGTTGTTAATTAAACATATATCTTTTCCTCTGCATTATATTTTTATATTCTCATAGAGTCCTGAGGTTAGTTCATAGAGAATTAGATTAAAATATTCCTCAAAGTTGGAGATAGAAGGATTTAACTAATAAAATTCACACGTTATGAACAGGCTTGATCAACAGTATTCTGTTTAGTCTGAGTGAATCAGCAAAGACAGACTGCCTGAATTTTAGAAAATTAATTAGAATTGTCTGTTTCCCTCTCATTTACTCAAGGGGAACACACCTGCACGGGTGTCTGATTCCACAGACAGCTGTATATAGTCCCACCATGGAGAAGAATTCATTAGGCACACTGTCTAATGCCAATGTCATCAAAATTAAGCCACTCCTGAGGTGCCTGGGTGGCTCAGTCAGTGAAGCGTCCAGCTTCTGCTTAGGTCATGATCTCACAGTTTGTGGGTTCAAGTTCCATGTCAGGTTCTGTGCTGAGAGCTCAGAGCATGGAGTCTGCTTCAGATTCTGTGTCTCCCTCTCTCTGTCCCTCCCCCACTATGTATTCTGTCTCTCTCTCAAATAAAAACAAACACTAAACTTTTTAAAAAAATTAAGCCACTCATCTCTCTTACCAAACTCTGAGTATATCCTGACTTCTCATGTTCCTATTAATGACAGTGAAAGTGTATAGTGACAGGACAATGGGAACAGTCTGACTTGCTCGGAGTTTACTGTCTCATTAAATAATGATATGACATCCATGTACTATGTCTGTTTGCTATGTGTTTAGTTAATTGACACATCTTTAGGTTCAGTTACCTCTAGCTTCCTTGACAAACAAGATGTGTTTGGATCCAAGGCTAGAGATCAGACACTTGGCCACAGGGATCTAATAGTATAATTGGACCACGTACTTGCCCCATGCATCCCACTCAAGACCCTGCCTGGATATTCAATGAGCTATATGTTTTTTAAATTATTTTTCATTCAAGTATAATTAACATGTAGGGTTGTATATTACTTTCAGGTATACAATAAAATGATCAAACAATTCTATGCATTACTCAGTGTTCATCCCAATAAGTTTACTCTTAATCCCCTTGATCTATTTCACCTATCCCTCCCCGACCCCAACCACCAGTTTGTTCTCTATAGTTAAGAGTCTGTGTGTTTTTTAAATTTCTTTTAATTTTAATTTTTTTAATGTTTATTTTTTATTTTTGAGAGAGAGAGAGAGAGAGAGAGAGCTTGAAAAGAAGAAGGGCAAAGAGAGAGGGAGACACAGAATCTGAAGCAGGCTCCAGGCTCTGAGCTGTCAGCACAGAGCCTCACAAGGGGCTCGAACTGACAAACTGCGAGACTGTGACCTGAGCCGAAGTTGGACACTTAACTGACTGAGCCACCCAGGTGCCCCAGTTTCCCTTTATTTCTTTGTTAATTTGTCAAAAATTAAAAAAAAAGAAGAATCACCATAAGATCTAGTAATTCCACTACTGGGTATTTGCCCCAAGAAAACAAAACACCAATGCAAAAAGATCGATATACCCCTATGTTTACTGCAGCATAAGTTACAGGAGTCAGGATATGGAAGCAGCTAAGTAAGTGTCCATGCATAGATGAATGGATAAAGAAGGTATGGTGTGTGTATGTGTGTGTGTGTGTGTATAAAATGGAATATTACTCAGCTGTAAAAATGAAATATCTCCATTTGCAACAATCTGGATGGATCTAGAAGGTACAATCCTAAGTAAAATAAGTCAGAGAAAGACAAACATCGTATGATTTCACTCAGATGTGGAATTTAAGAAACAAAATGAATGAGCAATGATCACTGTGGCTCCTATCTAACCCTTCATTCTTACTACAGAAAGAGAAGGGGTGTGTGTATGTGTGTGTGTGTGTGTGTGTGTGTGTGTGTGTGTGTTGGAGGAGGTCATCCAGAGGACATGACCACTGGTTTACCCATGAGTTGGACCCAGGCTGTGGGAGGTTCCTCCGTCCCTTCCCCATTCTTGGAATGTATATCTACCCCACCATTTCGATGCTAGGGAGATGTTTTAAGGCTGTTTAACTAGGGGCTCTTTTAAGGCTGAAACCTTGAGAGAATAAGGTGTTGTCGATCACCTGGACTGAACTCAGTTAAGGCCTGTATATGAACTTTAAAGATTCTGATGGGGAGGCATGGAAATTTACTTATTTTGCAGCCATCCAATACAAACCTCGTATGTAAGTCTCCTTGGTTATTAAGTCTGCTTCCTATCAATCTGGAGTGGTGTTCCTCTTTCTGTGGTCTCTCTCTGATAGTTGGACTCTTCTAAAGAGATTCATCCTTGGACAATGGGTAGCCAAGGGATAGATAATCATGAATAAGCCATTGTGGCTTCAGACTACATGGGAAGAACATTTTGGTTTGCCTGAAAGAGCCTGAGACAGTTTTCATTACTTTCCATGTACTGTCTCCTAAGGTTCTGGCACCCCTTGGCCATGTGAAGCTGGTGTCATAGCCTGGGTACCAACCCTAGTAACCGACACTCCACAGCAGATTGGATGCCAAGGAAAAGCTGCTATGCTAGCGCCAAGGTGGGTTGATACATTGCCAAGGATGCTGGATTGCTCTTGAATTCGGTGGGCTGGTTAATGCAGTGACAGCATGTCCCATGTGTTCTAAGCAACACCCAAGGAGGCTGCTAAAGGAATCTGGGGCCATTCACCAGGGTTTCCAACAAGGAAAGGATTGCCAGTTTGGTTGTATCGGCCTCCTCCTCTAAGTCACGTTTTAAATTCGCCTTGGTTTATATGGACGCCGTCTGGCCTAGCCCAAGCTTTCCCCGGTTGTGACATAAACCTGGCTGCCACTAATAGGGGATTTGAGAAACTGAATACCCTGGACAGATACCCTCATAAAATAGACAGTGATAGGAGCTCACATTTCAAAAGTCATGATATGCAAGACGGACAAAAGAGCAGGACACTGAAGGAAGTTTCCATCTTCCCTATGACCCCTAAGCAGCAAGATTAGTAGAAATAAAGAATGAAATATTAAAACAGCAGATTAAATTACTAACAGGTAAAACCACCTTGGCCAGGTGGACTAAACTACTGTCCCATACTTTAATATATTTGAATGATCAATTGGTAGGGCCTATTGCCCCTTATGCCGGACTACTGAGACACCCAACACCATTAGAGGATAGAAATTGCTGGAGACAGCCCTTGCCCCGAATCTCACTGTGGATCAGTGTGCCATGCTACTGAGAACAGCAGGCCCCATCACACTGGGCACGGCGTGATCTCCTGGAGTGTGCAGTAAGATATCCCACCAGGGTGGATACACCACTTCACTCCCCTGGTTTTGGGGGGACTGCTCAGTTCCTTGGCGTCTATTGTCCAATTGAGGCACACTGTACTTAAAATGGACAAGCTCCATTGAAAGAGGGGAGAGGGTGGGCGTTCTGTTCTGGCATATCCTGCCCCCCACGTTGGTCCACCCCCTCAAGGCTGACCATGCTGCCCCCCCCGGCCACTGTGTGGTGTACACTCCCAGGTCAAGTTCCTAAAGCTGTCAACTTCCCTCATTTTCAACTCAGATGAACACAATCTTTGACTATTTGGCTGCTGTCTTTGTTCCTTTCACTGGCCTGGAGGACGTTATAGCACACATAGGAGCCCTTACTAAATTCACCCAGCAAGTCTTACATGATAGCTGACAAAGCATATCCTCACTGAACACTGAAATGTTCTAATGAGAAAAGCTGTCCTCCAAAATGGCCTTGGACATGATTAGTGCCTCACAAGGAGGCACCTGTGCCATCTACACAGCATGTTATGTGTTCACACCTGATGAGTCTGCTAATGTATCTTTTTTAAATCACCTGAGGACACAGGTGAATACACTGAGTGATCCAACCCTCCCCCCCTCCCACCCCCAGCCCAGGCCTAGGGGATTTAATGAGTCAGTGGTTTGGATCATGGGGCTCTTGATGAAAAAAAAATGTTACTTATTTTGGGAATATTATTTTAATTGGTGTTCTCTTTTGCACATGCACATGCGCCATCTGCCTTTGCTGCAGCCATAGAGCATGCATAGGGGCACCTGCGAGGCAGTGGGACCCCTTGTTGATGCTAAAGGCACATTTCGGAGGGGGGCAGGGCCTGTAAGACTGTGAGAACGGGCCACAGAGCAGGTCAGGAGGTGTGGAGGATTGGAGGAGGCCGTTGAGAAGACATGACCTCCATTTGACCCGGGTCCAGGTAATTGAAGGCTCCTCCCTCACCTGCCCTTTGAATGTTCCCTCTGCCCACCACTCCTCACTAGAAGCCAGTTTCAAGGTAGCGGCCTTGAGAGAGTAAGGTGTTGTTGAGAAGATCTGGGCAGAATATGTGATGGAACCCAGTTAAGGCTGCTGTATAAACTTTTAAGAATCTGGTGAGCCCGTGCCTGTCCTGCGGTGCCCGGCAAGCCTCGTGGGTAAGTTTTCTTGCTTGTTAAATCTGCCACCTACCCATCTGGAGTGGCCTGACTCTATCTGCAGTCTGTCCTTGCCCTCCTGTGTGGGGACCCGTCTTCAAACTGACTGTGTGTGCCTGTGTTTGCTAGGGGAAAATAACACATTACTTTCCAACTGAGTTTTCGACTTATTTGAAGTAGGATAATGTTTATTATTAAAACCAGGTGCTTTTTTCCAGCACATTTTGATTCAATGTGTTTATATCTATGAATTCATCTAACAGCTGATCCTAAAATATTTGTATAGCTATTTAATAAAAAAGGTCTTATTGTACTGACTGTGATTCCATAGTTCACAGCAATCTCCGTATAATTCTGGAATTACTTTATGAGATCTTTCAGACATGATGGATTGGATATTGTGGAGGAATGGCATATGGTCCTGGCGAATTATCCTTCTTTTATACTCACTGCATTTGTAAAACCTGTTCGATATAGCTCATTCTCTTAATATCTCTCTCTCTCTCTCTCTCTCATCTATTTACATACATACATATATGCATAAACTTTTTATTGCAAAATCAGATACACAAAAGAATAGTACATTGAATACACACCTGAAAGACCTTTCAAAAAGCGAACAGTCATGGAACCACTACCCACATCAAAAAATAGAATATTGTTGGCCACCTGGAGGCTCTCCATGTGCCCATCTTCTAGTCACTACCCTCTCCAACAAGAATAACTATCTTACCTCATACCACATTAGTTAATTTTGGCCATTGTTTTGTAATTTATAGATATGGAGGCATATAGTCTGTGTTATTTTGTAACTGCCTTCTTGCTCTCAACATTTTGTTTTTGAAATTCTTTCATGTCGATGGACATCGTAATAGTTTATTCTTACAGTACACTTTCCAACTTCATGAATCTACTACAATTTACCCACTCTACTGTTGATGACTTGTGGATTCTTTTCTGTGTTTATTAGGAAAAACGCTGCCATGTTCTGCCTATGACTGGTAGTGCCCAAATGTACACATTTTTGTTGAGTGTGCAGGTAGAAATGGCATTGCTGTGTCCTAACGTAAATTTATGCTAAGCTTTAGCAAAGAAAGAGTATCACACGTTTTCTAAAGTGGCTTACAAATTTACATTTCCACTGCTGTTGAATGGTATTGAATGAGAATTTTAGTTGCTTCATATCCCCGTCCTCTGCAGCACTAGATACTTTCAGGTGTTTGAAACTCTAGCCATTATGGTTTCTACCTATTGGCATCTAATCTTGGTATTATTTTGCAGTTACCTGATGATTAATGGAGTTAAATACCTTCCCACATGTTTATTTCTTTATTTGACCATTTAGATTGTGTAATCGTGTGTGTGCGTGTGTGTGTGTGTGTGTGTGTGTGTGTGTAATGCCCTGTTTGGGACTTTTGCCCGCACTCTGTTGTGTTGGGTGTATTTTGTCTTATTGATTTGTAGAAATTCTTCATATATTCTGGAGTCCTTTATTGAATATCTGTGTTGCAAATATTCTTTCTCAATCCATGGTTTGTGTCTTTTAATGAAGAGAGGTTTGTGATTTTAGAGTAGTCAAATCCTTTCTTTTATGGGTTAGTGCTTTTTGTATCCTATTGAAAGAGTTTGCTCTGTCAACGATGGCATTTGAAACATTTTACTTCTATGCAGTTGTTTTGTTTTATAGAAAGACAATTGGTTTTTATATAATAAGTTAAAAAATGAACTTGTCAAATTCAACTCTTATTTTTAATAGTTTGACTAGATTATTTTAGATTTCTTTATGTACTTTTCATCATCTGCAAATTAATTATTGTTTTTATTACTTTCTTTCCAAACCTTACATACTTTATATATTCTTGCCGCATGGTACTGGGCAGAGCCTCCAGCACAATATTAAATAGAAATGGAGATACTGACTTCCTTGGTTTGTTCTCAGTTTTAGAGGATCCCATTTAGGCTTATGGCTCTGAGCTTTTTTTTCTCTTTCCCCACAAGGTTTTTTCATTTTGAGAGAGAGAGAAAGCACAAGTCAGGGAAGAGCAGAGAGAGAGGGAGAGAGAGAGAATCCCAAGCCCAGCGTGGAGATTGAACTCCTGAACCGTGAGATAATGACCTGAGTCAAAGTCAAGAGTTTGATGCTTAACCGACTAAGCCACCCAGGCACCCTGAAGCATTTTTTTTAAATAGATACTAGTGTATCGCATCAAAGATTTTGCCTTTACTCTTAGTTGCTATGCGTGTTTTTTTCGGTTGTATTGAGATGTAATTGACGTATAATACTGCATTAGTTTAAGGTGTACTATATAATGATTAAATATATATGTGTGTATATTGCAAAATGATTACCACATCTAAGTCGAGTTAATATCTATCACTCCACCTACTTAATATTTTTTTTTCCTTGTGATGAGAACTTTTATGATCCATTCTCTGAGAAGCTCTCAAATATACAACATAGTGTTGTTAACTATGGTCACCATGCTGTCTATTACATGCCCAGGATTTATTATATAAAGAGTTATATATTGATATACATGTCACCTCTTCTTTATCCATTAATCCATTGATAGGCACATTTTTTTTTTTTATATCCTGGGTGTTGTAAGTAATGCTGCAGTGAGGATGGGGGTACATATATCATCACTTTGATAGTCTGTTTTCATTTCCTTTGGGTAGATATCCAGAAGTAAAATTGCTATATCATGGGTTAGATATTTTTTAAAATATTTTGAGGAAGTTTCCTCTTTGTGTATGGTGACTTTAGTTGTTTTATTTTCAGTCATTGTATTTTTATATTTAAGTTGTGTCTCCTATAAACTGTTTACTTTTGTTTTATTCTGAAAAACTTTGTCTTTCAATTGAGCACTGAAAAATGACCTTGCTGTGTTAATAAATTTTGCTTATTTTGATTTAAATGTTCCGATTTACTCTTTAGTTTCTATTTTTACAACCAATTTCATATTCCTTTTTTCTTATTTCCTGAATTCTTGACCTCTTTTGGATTAGTCACTCTATAAATATTCCGTATTTTTCTGTGATGCTTTATTATTCTCTTAAGTATACCATTTTGGGGACGCCTGGGTCGCTCAGTCTGTTGAGTGTCTGACTTTCACTCAAGTCATGATCTCACGGTTCGTGGGTTCAGCCCTGCATGGGGCTCTGTGCTGACAGCTCAGAGCCTGGAGCCTGCATTGGATTCTGTGTCTTCCTCTCTCTCTGACCCTGCCCTGCTCACGCTGTCTCTCTCTCAAAAATAAATAAAACATTAAAAAATATGAAAAAAATAAGTATACCATTTTGAAAACCAATATGCATTCTTGATTCATTCCCTTAGTCAATTCAAGTTGCTATCATGAAATACTATAGATCGGGTAGCTTATAAACAACAGAAATTTATTTCTAACAGTTTTGGAAGTTGGAAGTCTGAGGTCAGGGTAGCAACATGGTCAGGTGATGGTGAGAGCCTTTTTCAAGGTCCTTGAGACCTAATTAATTCCTCAAAACTCTACCACTTAATATCATCACATTGGGAGTTAACATTTCAACACATGAATTTAAGGGAGGACAGAAACTTTCTGTCCATAACAGTCACTGCGATAAAATATTTTATCACTTCCCAGATATATCAAAGCAAACTTTGTTTATAAAATAGTCACAATAATTATATTGTACATGAATTGAGCATGCTCAAATCATAGTCTGACAAAGTAATCATTTAAGTTCTTTCCTAGAAAAAGAATTTTGAGCACCTACTCTGTATTATCACTGTGCTAGTGGTATAAAATCAATAAATTATCCAGTATTTCTTTAATTCTTTCATGTTTTGGACCTTATGGTTGGTGCTGAGGATGCCAAGGTAATAAAAGCTTGATTTGGCCCCTTTGCGTCATCGCAATAATATAAACTCTAGTGAGAAGTGGACAAAAGGGCATCATGTCTGGTATGCTTTTAACAATGAAAACAATGGCCATACTGTTAATGAACATTTACTGTGTACCAGATTTTTGTGAGCACTTTATAGGCATCAGTCCTTATGATTATCTAATAGGATTGGGTGTTGTAATTACATCCGCCTTACTGATAAGGATACTGAAAAAGATAGAGTTAACTGTTTTGCCAAAAGTCACATGGCTGGAAAATAGCACAGACAAAGAGCTTTGGGAATGCAGGGGAGCTAAGTAACAGCTTCTACCTAGAATAAGTGGGGGAGGCTTCATGGGGATGGCAGTCACCGACACTTGGCAGACGTGGTTGGGCTAACATTCAGGCAACATAGCCTGTGAAATGTCACAACTGTGCACGTGTGTGCATGTGTGTGGCAGCATGTTCAGAGAAGAATGAAGAGCCTGCTATGTTGGAAATTCGGGGTTTTAAAGGCAAGTTATAGAAAAAAAGCTTTTTAACAAGAAAAACACAGTATCTAAACTATTCCAATAAACATTGGTAATCTGTCTCTCCTACCTTCTATAGTAATAATATCTAATATTTACGGAGGACTTACAGCATGCCAGGCTGGCTGTGTAATAAGCGCGTTTCATATGTTAATTCATTTTAGCCTAAGGAGAAACCCTGACAGGTATATACTAGAAAAGAAGGGGAGCCTGGGTGGCTCAGTTGGTTAAGCGTCCGACTTCGGCTCAGGTCAGATCTCACATTCATGGGTTCAATCCCCGCATCAGGCTCTGTGCTGACAGCTAGCTCAGGGCCTGGAGCCTGTTTCAGATTCTGTGTCTCCCTTTCTCTCTGCCCCTCCCTGCTCATGCTCTGTCTCTCTCTGTCTCAAAAATAAATAAAACATTAAAAAAAATTAAAAAAAAAAAAGAAAAGAAATAACAATCGATGTACAGAGCAGACTGAGTGAGTCAATCAAGGTCACACCTCTAATTGGCAGAAGTGTTAAGATTGGATATAGCTTTGCTCTTAATTTCTATATATATTGAGTCTCTGTTCTTTATTTCTTACAGGCTGACATTGTAATGTATATTATATATAATAGACATATACTTTTATAAATATGTAATATTTTAATGTACTTAATGTTAGAGACATTGTATCCTATATTAGGTATAAACTGCATGTTAACCTACTGAGCCTTGTTAGGTATATTATATCCATGAAAAGACTTCACTCCCAAGCTAAAATGTAAACCCTCAGGGACAGACTGAACTGGGATCCTTTCAGTGATTTTTGGAAAGCTAGGCCATTATGTAGATGGTACTTGTGAAATGATTATATATTGAAGAATGGTAGATGTCTGATATATTGGCAAATCAGAATGTGTAGATACATACACTTGTATTATTATTTGTATATTTTTAAATAATATAATTCTAAAATTAGTTAAAATTAACAGAAACAAATATTACATATTAAAATGAATATATATGTAGGAGCAGTTTTATATACATTACATATATACATATATATACAAAACTGTTGCTAAATATATGTTCATATTTTGTTGAAATGATTTAGTGTCTTTTATCACTAAGAAATATTAAACATTTCAGAGGCGCCTGGGTGACTCAGTTGGTTAAGTGTCTGATTTCTGCTCAGGTCATGATCTCACAGCCCATGAGTTCGAGCCCTGCGTCAGGCTCTGTGCTGGCAGCTCAGAGCCTAAAGCCTGTTTTGTATTCTGTATCCCCCTCTCTCTCTCTGCCCCTCCCCAACTCACACTCTGTTTCCCTTTGTCTCTCAAAAATAAATAAACATTAAAAATTAAAAAAAAAGAAATAGTAAACATTTCAAATAAATGGATTCTCAGTAATTAAAGAACTTACTTTCTAAGATCTAGCAGAAATTATGACACTAAACTAAAAAGAATCCTAATTTATGAATATTTAAGATATTAAGATATGAATATGCTTATTTTGTAGTGACATATAGCCCACTTGTCCCCAAAATAATTTTACCGTGACTGAGAGCATATGTAGTATATGCTATATGTGTAGTGTGTGCGCACATGCATGCACAATGATTGTCTGTCCTATTTTGAACTCAAACCCGAACTTGACTTTGCCTGAAGGCTGAGTTGAGTCAGGATAAGTGTTCCTGGTTGCCAACTTTGCAGGCATAAACTCAGCCACCTGACTGTCAGGACCCTCTGCAATGCTGCCTCATTCTCTTATCTGGCCTGGCTCCCTTTCCCTACACGGGCAAGGCTCCCTGCCCTCCTCTTCACACCGCCTCCTCACCCAACCAACGCGAGGCAAAGCAGTGTGCCAGGAGCCTCACTCTGCTACCAGGCACAGCGTTTCCACCAGGAAGTAGACAGGGAGCTAAGAGACCTGAGTCAATACTTTGTTTTGTAACATGGAACAAATGATATTTCTTCTGCTTGGGTCTTATATTTTTTTAATTTGTAAAAGAAGGAGTTTATACCAAATGTCTTTTAGTATCTAAGTTTTTTTTTTCTGAGAGGGGAATTGAGCACTGTGAATTAATTTGTTGTTCAAAGAACAAATTTGCCTTTAAAAGTCAGACAACATTATACATATTAACAGTGGGACACATCTTGATAGTGTTGGAGAAAATTCTCCATGGGTATTGAGCCCTGGGTGGGCATGGTTGAGTGTAACACTGCACATTGGCCTCATCCTGATGTCTGGAGTCCTCTTGATATGGCCTTCATTATATGCCATCTGAGTTTAAATGGAAGGATTTGGCTCCTAGTTCCATCAGTCATCATATTCAGAGTGGCTGGCTGTGGCATATTCATGGGAAAATTGACCACATGCTAAGATGATACAGGAAAGAGGGGTAGGGGCGCCTGGGTGGCTCAGTCGGTTAAGCCTCCGACTTCGGCTCAGGTCAGATCTCATGTTCGTGGGTTTGAGCCCTGCGTCAGGCTCTGTGCTCACAGTTAGCTCAAAGCCTGGAGCCTGCTTCCGGATCTGTCTCCTTCTCTCTCTGCCCCTCCCTGTCTCATGCTCTGTCTCTCTCTGTATCAAAAATAAATAAAAAAACATTTAAAAACAAAAAGGAAAGAGGGGTAGATGTGCAGAAGATATTTCTCTGTGTCTTTCTCAGGTTTCTTCTGCATGTCTTGTAAGAGAAGAATGACATTGTCTGTAGTTTGGATTCTCTTTTCAAGAATGTACACTGAAAAATCTTAGATCGAGAGAATGTTTCCCTCCAGAGCACAGGACAGGTGTGCTTACTGCGAAGAACAGAAGAATTAGGTTTCCTGTGACATGGCCTGCAGTGCATGGAGGTCTCATGTGGCATTCTTTGTGTTGCCTTAGGGAATAGGGGCTTAGATAACCAACACACACACACATACACACACACACACACACACACACGCGCGCGCGGGAGTGTGCGCACTCTGCTCGCGCACTCTACTACCTACTTCGGCTACCGTTACTGCTCCTAGTAATAAATTGTCTCTCATAGCTGAACCAAGAGTTTTGTATCAGCATCCCTGAGACTGTATTAATAAACTGACTTACTAGCTAGCTTGGAGCAGGATAACATTTCAGACCATTTACCGTTCTTGAGAAATAGGATTTTAAGATTTCTTTCCACATCTCTTTTGATCATCTTTTCCCCATTCCTTTCTATAACTGAGACCCACAAGAATTTGAATAACAGGGCCAAGGTCTCACAACTAATTGGTAACAAACCAGAAACTACAATCTAGATTTCATGACCCTTTTGTCCTGTACTTCTTTCACTAGGTGTTTTAAATCTAAATAGGTCCTGGAAACACCCATACTATGCAACAACTAAAACTTTTAATAACTTCTGTGCAACATACCTGCTGGTTAAAGGCCCTCTGTATGGGAATAGTCTCTAAAACTGTGCAATTAATTAAATGTGAATTTAATAAAGTCTTTCATAAGGTACTTATATATTTAAGAAAAACACCTTTAAAGAAAAAGATGAAACACTACACTGAAACTGCTCATGATTTAAGTAAAAAGTAACATCTTGATTAAAATAGAGCGTGTGTTACAGTACGGAAGTCAAGTGAGAAATGGCGTAGCTAAAGCTTTGCTAGCATTGATGTCTTCTTTTGGTAAATTTGCACAGACTTAAGTGGTTACTAAAATGTTTATGCATCCAGTATGAATAATCTGGCCTCTCAGAGAATTTCCCTAAATTCTATGCTGTTATAAGGCTTCCATTTTGAATGGAAGTCAGAGATATATCTGCGTGTAACTAGTGAGAGAATCGATTAAGAAGTAAAGTTGATTAGAAACATCTTTAGTGATGTCTTGAGACTGGATATTAAGTGACAAACTCTTGTCAGAATAGAAATAGCACCAAAGATATGGGACCGGGTTCTCATCTTCCCACTCCCTCCTCTCTCTCACATATGCCCTGTGAGAGGCAATCAGAGTTTTTGTTTAGTTTGTTTTGTGGTTTTCTTAATGCTGGTTTTCCACGCAGAGAGTTTTTATTCACACATGTGATAGTTTTTTAGTAAAAGACAAAGATCTTCCAAACACCCACCCCATCCTCCCCCCAAAATTTTACTACTCAGGTTTGCTGATACCTGATATTCTGCCTTTTATGGTTTATGCAAATAGGAACCTGTCGCTACATAACATCCAAATGCATATACTTATCCTCCAGGAAAATTTCAGTTTCTCCATCTGCAATTGTTCTAAGTTTATTGTTTTTCAGTCAATGCTTCAATTTAAAGATTTCCTTTGTTTTAAGTTAACTCGTGGGGCCGAGCTCCCCACTGCTCTTGGTCCTTGGGTTTATTGCTGGCACTGGGGTCAGACAATCATGGAGAATTTCCTTCAGATTGTGTGTGACTGGGGTCATATGGTCTCCACTTGGGGATTTGTCTTTGAATGTGATCTAGGCAGACAAAATGATGAAAAGCTGTCTTCTGGAACAAGAGTATGCTATTTTTAAGGGAATTGAAACCCAGATGAAGAAGAAAGAACGACTATGGCTTAATTACAGAATATGCACATTCTGTAAATTTCAGTTACGTGTCCAACTTCAGCGTAGATCATGACCTCATGGTCTGTGAGTTCAAGCCCCACATGGGGCTCTGTGCTGACAGCTCAGAGCCTGAAGCCTCCATTGGATTCTGTGTCTCCTTCTCTGTCTGCCCCTCACTAGCTCACCCTCTGTCTCTCTCTCTCTCTCAAAAATACATGAATATTAAAAAAATTTTTAATTAATTAAATTAAAAATAATTCATTTTGGGCTATTGCCTTGTCAGGATTTAAGAACATATATTTCTCTTTCTCTTTCTCTTTACATGTACACACACACACACACACACACACACACACACACACATCCCTTTCCCTTCCTCCCTCAGCTCTTAGAACTTGGAAATTGCCTCTCCCCCACCTAGTAGAGGAGTCTGGACACTTACTTTCTGGAGATATTAAACCAAAGAAATGATTGAGGCACCAAACACATGTGAAGGTTGAGAGACAATGCAAAAATAAGAGAATTAAGTAAAAGCCTATACCAAATAATGAGCCCCATTGACATCTGCTGGGGGGGGCATTATTCTTCTTTTCATAGTTACATTTTGAATTTGGGAATCTCATTAATGCAAAGATCAGCCTATGGAATTTACTAATAAAACTTATGATCAGACTGAAATGATACTGGTTAAAACTACATTCTCCTGGAAAAAAAATTTTTTGCTGGTTTTGTACTAGATTATTGAAATACAATATTTAAAAATACTTAGTATGTCAAGATGTTCTTTATACTGGAGACATATAGAAGTGACAAAAGTATTTATTGAGGAAGTCTTAGCTTGACTCAAGATATCTTCTTTAGCCCTGTACTTATGGAGTGTGCTCTAGGTATATGTTTGATATATAATACAGTTATTAGAACACAGGTACTATAGATATACATTAGACTCTGAATCCAGACTGGCTGAAATCAAATTCTTGCCTCATTATTTATTTGGCAATTTCTCTCTCACTAAGTTTCCTCAGTAAGAAGTAGGGGCTGATAATAGCATCTGTCTCAAAGTATTACTATAAGAATTAGTTAGGGGCACCTGGGGGGCTCAGTAGGTTGAGCATCTGACTCTTGGTTTTGGCTCAGGTCATGATCTCATGGTTTCATGAGTTTGAGCCCCATCAGCATAGAGCCTACTTAGGATTCTCTTTTTCCCTCTCTCTCTCTGCCCCTGCCTCTCCCCTGTTCATGATGTCTCTGTCTTTCTCAAAAATAAATAAACTTTACAAAAAAGAATTAGTTAAAATATATAAAGCAGTAAGGACAGTGCCTAGTACATAAAAATGTTCAGTAGAGATTAGCTATGTTCCTATTAATGTACAAAGAATTATAAAGATACAGTAGATTCTGGGGCTTCTGGGTGGCACAGTCAGCTAAGTATCTAACTCTTGATTTTGGCTCAGGCTGTGATCTCACAGTTGGTGGGATAGAGCCCTATGCTGGGCTCTGTGCTAACAATGTGGAGATCGGGATTCTCTCTCACTCCCTTTCTCCCCCTCTCCCCAACTTCTCAAAATAAATAAACATTAAAAAATATATACAGTGGATTCTGAAAGGTATATCTGGTCACTTTAAGAATTTATTGAAAGCCACAACCAATGTGTAAACTATTAAAATAGTTTCTCTTTAATCCCTGTCTGGATTTATCTTCCTAGATCTGATGGCTGCCTCATCATGCCTGATGATATCTCTTCTTATGTGAGGTCTAGGTTGTACTCAAATGTCTATTTCTTATTTCAGGACTCTATTAATAAGCATTAATTTATGTGTGTTTTCCCAGCATAGGAGTGGCAGTGATGTTGGCTAAATGCATAGACTTCAGAGTTAGGTGACCTGGATTTAACCTCTTATAAGCTCTGTGACCATGGACATATTCTTTAAACTTTTGAGCCTAGTCTTCTGATATGAAAAATGCAATTATTATAGTGCCTAATTCATACTTTTGATGGGAAGATGAAATAAAATGGCACATTTAAAGCCCTCTACACAGAACCACCTGGTTCGCCCAGCTGAGAAAATGACTTTGGTCAACCTTGAGAGACCAGTTTAGTACCAACTAATTACCAGGCGATTAATGATTCTTCAGGAGGGGACAGAAATATTGGCAAAACATTTAATATTTGAACTGTAACTTTGTGGAAAAGTAAGAGGGGAGGTTAAAAATTCGTAGACATTGCATGTGCCAAGAGTTAACCAAAACCATGGACTAGGTTGTCCAATGTGGCAGGAGCCTAGGTCCAGGCTAAAACTTCAAATAATGGTTGAGTTCAAAGGGTAGCCAAAGGAGCGGAATATAATTTCTTTGTGTGTGTGTCTGCTTTAGAGTATTTATGTTTCCATCAAAAATCGTGAGTATTGTTAGGAGGAGGAAGAATAAATACTATTATCTGCCTTGGCTTTTTGAAGAATTACTTAGCTGATATGCTGATACTAAAATGTGGTCTGTTTAGAAGCTAAAACTTGATTTGTTTGGGGAATATAGATAGATTTTTCAGTCAAGGCAAAAATCATGACCACATTTAGGTTTATTATAAGCAAGGATGAAGACAAAGATTGTAGATACCGTAGCATTCTTCTTTGTCATTGTTTTCTTCTGGAAGTTCCAGCCTCAGGCCAATGCAGGCTCCTCCCCGTTCCCCGTCAGGATCCCATTGTCCCAGATGATTTTCTTTTGACTTAAGTGTTTTCCTTTTCAAAACTCTACCCAAGGCCATACTCTCATCTAGCTGTCACAAAGGATAAGACTTAATGAATTATTTTGCCATAAAATATGAGTGATCAACAACTTCAAAGCTATGACCACAAGTTACCCCTACACACAAGCATAGCAGATCTTATATTTTATTCATAACTTTAATTAATGATATTATTAATGATAATATGACAGAAGGGTTCCATATTGCAAGGGGAATCTCTGGGCCAGTTTCACCACTATTTGGAGCAGGGGAGTCCAGCTTGCATTTATGATGTGGCTTCCCTTCCACATGCACTGTCAAAGAATCTCTCGTTTGCAGAATTTCAGGCACCAAAAATGAAAGGCCAACTACCCTCTCTTAATTCTCAAAACACCAACTGCATTATTTTGCTCAGACATGGTGTTCAAGCAAGCATAAGAGCTAAATATTTGGACTTCAGTGGACAGTTTTCTCTTGTTCTGAGGACTGGTCAGCACCAGAGACAGCAGCGCTGAGCACCTGTGGAATGCAAAGATTTCTGTTGTACGAATGAAGCATTTATCATCTTCAAGTCACTCTATTTTAAATGTTTATTGACATAAACCAATTTTCCTTAAAAGACATAAACCCCAAGAAATATAAGGGTAGTTTGTGCATGATTCCCAGACTGTTGCATAAATCATGAACTGTCTGGCACTATTTCTTTGCAACAGTAACTGAATTTTACCACTGACAATAGATACTTGCCTGCTTCTTTCAAGCCATTTTAATTTTGGCATTTCTTCATAGGGTATTGATAATTAATTGCATCAACTCTACTACTTTAATAAAACTGGTCATCCACAAAGCAAATATGTATTGCTTAATTTTCAGTTTGAGAGTTGATAACCACTGAAAATTAATCATCCATAGAAGGGAACTAAGCAGCACTTCTAATCTCTGAAAAGATTGCCAGTCTATTAGAGTTATGTGCTATAATCAATTCACATATAACTGTATAATTTATAAGCTCCAAATTAGATCAGCTATCTATTAGACCTAATAAAAATGGAAATGTATTAATCAGATTAGAAAAATAAAAAAAGTTAGCACGGAACTGGATGTGATACTCCTAGAAGAAGGAACAATAGCAACTTTTGGTGTGATTCTGAATGGGTTAACCTGGTTTACCCTGTGCACAGCAATATGCTTTTATTGATAGTTCTCTATAGTTGATATAAAATTGCTTAGACGAAGGCTCTTGGAAATTATATGGAAGCTAATAATGCATGAACAAAAGTTCTTTACATCAGCTGTTACTTCCAAGAAGAAATAACATTTATCAAGCACTTACTGCATGCCAGGTGTGGGGGTAGGCCTAGAGGACACAGGCATACGTTTTGAGATTAGTAGTTTTGTTGAGCTCACTTTCTAAGTTATAGACATCACTATTTTCCAGTTCCTAGGTATCCAGGTCAAAGACACACTGATTAAGTTTGTACTAATGTCTCAAAACCATGAATATTTTACATTTGGAAACATTTTAATGCTCATTATGAAATCTAGTTTCATTTTTATACCACATTTTCTTATTTTGTGCCTTTACTCACCAGTTTACATTGGGCCAGACTCCTACTGAACTATATTGTGCTCATTTATGGGTGATATGATTGCTTACGTAGAAAATCCTAAAGATTCTACCAAAAAAAGCTGTTAAAGGGGGCACCTGGGTGGCTCAGTTGGTTAAGCATCTGACTCTTGATTTCAGTTCAGGTCATTATCTCATATTTGGTGAGACTGAGTGCAGCATTGGGTTCTGTGCTGACAGCACAGAGCCTGCCTGGGATTTTCTTCTCTTCTCTTCCCTCTCCTTCTCCCTCTCCCTCTCTGCCTCCCTCTCCCTCTCTGCCTCCCCCTCCCTCTCCCCCTCCCCCTCCCTCTCCTCCTCCCCCTCCCCCTCTCCTGCTTGCTTGTGCATTCTCTCTCAAATAAATAAACTTTTAAAAAAGCTATTAGAACTAATGAAATAACAACCACTTGAACCAACAACCACAAACTAAAAGTAACTACAAAATGTGTATATATGTATGCATATATATATATATATATATATATATATATATATATATACATGTAACTTCTGTATAACTCTGTTATGGAATAAATCTTCATGTGATTGACAAATATGCCACTTTTTTAAAGTTTTAATTTTAATTCTAGTTAGTTAACACAGTGTTATGTTAGTTTTAGGTGTATAATGTAGTGATTCCACACAACACCTGGTGCTCATCACAACAAGTGCACGCCTTAATCCCCATCACTGATTTAACCCATCCCCCATACCCTTCCCTCTGGTAACCATCAGTTTCTTCTCTGCAGTTAAGAGTCTGTTTCTTGGTTTCTGTCTCTCTTTCCCCCACTTTGCTCATCTGTTTTGTTCCTTGAATTCCACAGATGAATGAAATCATGTGATATCTGTATGCTATTCATCTTATATCTATATAGCAAAGGAGTTCTGATCACCTACACTTCAGCTTTCTTTAGCTACCCTGTGTCAGTACACAATATTCCTTTTTGTATCTTTTCTTTTTTTTATCTAATGTTATGAGTTTTCTTAATAATGTAGTATGTATATACCCACTATCTGGTAATATCATGTTTTTATGTGGAGTACATATATACATTAATATGAAGTTCATCTTATATTCTCTATTTTAAAATAATTTTATTTTTAATTTTGATGTTTTATATGCAGTCACATTTGTTTGGAAATATTTTTTGAAATAATTCATAATAACAATGTATCTCTAGATCTATCCCAGATTTTTAAAACTCAATAATTTTTTAAACCATCAATTTCCAGAAAACAGAAAAGCAAATGACATTTCTCAACTCAATTTTTGAGGCCAGCATCCTCCTGAAAACATAAACAGATAAAAACAGTGTAAGAGAAAAAATGTAGACTCATACACTTCATAAAACACAAGCAAAAATCCTCAACAAAATATTGGCAAATCAAATCTAGCAATATATGAAAAAAAAAGTACAACGACCAAGTGGAGTTTATCTCCTTAAGTCAAGGTTGATGCAACATTTGAAAGTCAATTGATGTTATTTACCATTTCAACAAATTAAAGGAAAAACTCCTATGATCTTGTCAATAAATGCAGAATAGTCACTTGAAAACTAAAAACATCCACTTATAATAAAACTCTCGGTAAACTAGAAACAGAAGGAAATGCCTTCAACCTGATAAAGGAATCTACAACCCCCCTTTAGCCAACCACTCACTTAACAGTCTAAACCAAATGCTTTATGCCTAAGAGGGAAAAAGCCAAGGATATTTGCTCTCACAGTCCTCATAAACATTGTGCCGGTGTCCTAGCCACTGTAAAAAGGCAAGAAAGTAAATAAAAGTCTTTGAGATTGTAAAGGGAGTAATGAAATTTTCTTTATTTATAGGTGATATGATTGCTTACATACAAAAATCTTAAAACTTCTGCAAAAAAGCTATTAGAATGAATAACCTACTTGAGCAAAGTTTCTGACTACAAAAATAATATTGAAAGGACCAATTATAATTGTATATACTAGTAATAAATAGCTTAAAATAAAAATTAAAAATGTATAATAGTACTAAACATGAAAAAGTTAGATATAAAGCTATCAAAATCTGTTCAAGTTCTGTATTTCAAAAACTACAAAATACTGGTGAAGTCAAAGAAGTACTAAATGTATGGATAATTATATTTTGTTAGTGGTTTGGAAGATTCAATATTCCTAAAGTGTCAATTCTCCACAAACTAATATATGGATTTGATGTAATCCTAATCAAAATCCCAGTAGGACATTTTGAAGAGACTGACAAACTAATTCTAAAATAAAATCAGTGTACGTGGAAATGCAACAGAGAATATTCAGGCAACTTTGAAACAAATAACTTTGAAGGAATCACACTACCCAATTTTAATATTTATTCTAGACAGTGTGGTGTTAATGATAAGTTAGACATATAATTCAGTGAAATAGAATAAAAAGTCTAGGAATAAATACACATGTATACATGAACAGCTAGCTTTGGGGATTGATTGAAGGTAATTCAATGTAGAAATGGCAGTGTTTTAATGAACCGTTAACATCATAAGCAAAAAATTGGATCCTGACACTCACTTTCACACCAAATATGTAAATTAACACAAAATGCATTCTAAGCCCTAATGTAATAACTAAAGTTATAAAAGATCTATAAGAAAATAGAAAAGAAAATTTTTATAAACCTTGGTTGATGCAAGTTGCTTAGGTAAGACACAAAGAACACAATAAACCAGGTTTTATTTAAAATTTTAAAAAACAAAGCTCATGAAATTTCTGTTCTTCAAAACAGTATTAGAAAAATTAAAAGACAAATATTGATTGGAAAAATATTTGCCAAACTTACATCTGCCAAATGGTTTCTATCCAGAATTTATAAAGAACATTCAAAACTCAATAATAAGAGAATACAATAGAACATGATGGACAAAATATTTGAATAGGAACTCCATCAAAGATAATATACAAATGGCAATGCAAGATGCTGAATACAAATGCTGAATATTATTTGTCACTAGCGAAACACATATTAAACAAACTGAGATATAACTACAGTGTGATTAAAATGTCCAGGAAGATAAAACAAAAAATAAACTAACGGAATTCTAGCTGATATAAGATGCCACACAACCCAGTAATCCTACTCTTAAGTATTTACCCAAGATAAATAAAAATTTAGGTTCACACACATATGAATTTGTTTTTGGTAGCTTTACTCATAGTCAACTTCAACTGTAAATCACATAAATTGTTCTTCAGTTGCTAAATGGATAAACACACTGTGGTATATCCATACAAATGAATACTACTGATACATACAACTAGAAGGATAAATCTCCCATGAACTACGCCAAGTGCATGTGGTCCAGTGAGTGTGGGTGTAAGGCACTGAGAGGAGGGAAAGAGATGATTACACCCTATAAGAATTTTCTTATACATAAAAAATAAAATGAAATACATAATATATATAATATACATAATCAGGGTAAACAAATGATAATTGATTCCAAAAACAAATCACAGTTTGAAATAGCTGACTTACAATGCATTTTTTAGAGATTAAATGAATTAAATGTACAATATTTTTACAACAAAATGGGCTATTCAGATTTCCAAAAAGTACTCTTTTAGAGTTTAACAACAATGTGCCAAGGTTTAACTTAATTTCTATTTGTCCTGTCTCACATTGCATATTACTATTAAATACTCTTAAATACACACACTACTCACATTGTGGGTAGACCCACAACCATTTCCTCTTTTCCATTTACTCCTCTTGCTGCTGTAATGAGCTTCCACTACTCCATTTTCCTTAGCACTGCTCTGTCTCACTTTTACCTCGGACCTCTCAAATGTCCAATGCAAAGGGATCATTTCAAGCTTCATCAAAAGACACCTCAAGGCATTCAGTACTATTGACCATTTCATCCTATGTAGAAAAGCATTTTTCATTTCTTGAGTTTTCCCATACTCTCTGCTGATTCCCTTTTCAACTTTTTGGCTACCCCTCTATTACTCTCTTTCACTGAATTCTTTTCTTTTGTGGATGAGTTAAAATGTGCTATTTTCCATTTTTTCTCTTTTTTCAATGGATCCATTCTTCCTGAGTGAGCCCAGCTCCTCCCATGCTTTAAACAATGCTCAGTATGCTGATAATTCCACAAGCCATGGTTCTGTCCCCCAATACCAGTATCTTGAATTGCAGACTTATGTTACTTTAAACTCTCTCATTATCATCCTATGGCTCAGTGAATGACTGCCATTTTTTCACTTCACTCAATGATGTCATCTCTGCAAATATGTTCCTCAGTGTTTCTTGATAGCTAGTAGTAGTCCAAAGGTCTTCTGCTTTGCCCCAAACTAAGGATGAAGTTAGCCATTCGGCCACGCTTTTTTGAAGGATGGGTCCTTAGAAGTCGCCCTATAATCAGAGTTGTGTTGGATATTCTTGAGCTAAAGGAAAAGGGTTCATTTTTACTTGAAGTAAGATCTAGATCTCTTTCTCATTTTTTTCTCTCATTCTCTGTTATACTTTTTATTTCCATTGGCTGGTAAAGTGACTTGGATATGTCTCCTGTTGATTAGAAGTTAGCACCATGTTAGATAATTTGGGATATGTGCTTTCATAAATTTAGACTTAGGGCAGAGACACTTTTATTCTCTGATTTTAGTTCTTGTGTTTTTTTTCTTTCTCCTTTTCTCTGGATCTTTAAAATACATTCAGTGGAGATTTGAGGATGAATGGATAAAGATGATATGGTACACACACACACACACACACACACACACACAGTGGAATCCTACTTGGGGATGAAAAAGATGAAATCTTTCCATTTGCAACAACATGGATGGAACTGGGGGGTATTATGCTAAGCAAAATAAATCAGTTAGAGAAAGACAATTATCATATGATTTCACTCCTATGTGGAATTTGAGAACAAATGAACATGGGGAAAGGAAGGAAAAATTAAAAAAAATATAGAGAGGGAGGTGAACCATAAGAGACTCAGGGTTGCTGGAGGGGAGGTAGGTGGGGAGATGGGGCAAATGGGTGGTTGACACTAAGGATGGCACTTTTTGCGATGAGCGCTGGGTGTCATACGTAAGACAATGTTAGGGAGTAACAGGTGGAAATAGACAAATTACCCTTTCTTTTGCTTTTATTTAGCTTATGCTGAACTATTTCTCACCTCAGTGAACATTATCATTCCCTTTAATGAAAATTGATAAGTTCTAAAACTATATAAAAAATACACATAAAAAATCAAATACAAAAGTACCAGCGATCCAGAATAAAGAAATGTTAATATTTTATTGCTTCTCCTTAAGCTTTTATTTTTAAATAGAAGGTATACTGTATAACATCATGGAAGGTGGCGAAGCACTCTTTGTTTCCCATTGCAATAACATTATTTTATCTCTTTTTCTTAGGGATAAACACTATCCCCAATATGATGTGCATTCCTAGTCATGCTTTTAGTATTTTGTCACTTACACATCCATAAGCAAAGCATTGCTTTGCATTGTTTCAAAATGTTTATTAATGCTGTTTTTACTCATTGTTATGTTTTTGAGATCTACTTATGTTCACAGGCATTAATTGGTTTTATTGCTGTGTGGACTGTGTGAATGCACAATAATTTATTCATTCCCTTAACTAAGGACACTGCTGCAATGGATATTTTCATGCATATTTTCTGTGGTGAATATGCGCAAGAGTTTCTCCTGGGCATATATTTAAAAGCAGCATTGCTCAATCACAGATTATATATCTCTATATCCGCAGATTGACAACTTGCCCTGTACAGTGTTTTACCATTTTCCTCTCTTGCCAGCAATGAATGAGAGTTTTAGTTTTCTTTGCCTTTCTCAAATCTTGGTGTTTTTTTGATTTTTAAAATTTAATTGGTAGTAAATAACACATAAATAATTTTCCTGATAATTAAAGAAGATGAGTGTTTCTTCATATGTTCATTTGTGTTTGTTTTTTTGGTAAATTGCCTATTTAACAAAATAAACAATTATTATGGAAGACATATACTGAGATCTGTGTCCACATAGCTTAAATATCATGACTAAGAGCTGTGTCAGCATTTGTTCATGATTTATTCCAGGAGATTATTGTCCGAGAAAATGAGTCTATAAACCAATAAGTATTTTCACTACTTGCTTCAGGAAACTCTTGAACACCACTAGGTATGGGCAAAGAGTTTGCTTATCTAAGCGAATGGTTACCCTACAAGCTATTAGATTGCTCACCTGAGTAAACAACTAGCTTTTCAAACAACAGTTCATTTATCTTGACTAATTTCAAGATCATTGTCTCGTTATGTTCATCACAATCATGTCACAGACTTCTCCCAAAATCAGGCAGTTCTGCACTTTGAAAGAATTACCTTAAATCATTTGAGCCCAAACTCTAAAACCTATATATGTCCTTACTTGATATCCTTTTTTTCTGGAGTCACAACTCTGACTCTGTCATGCTGTTCTTTTTTACCATAATAAGTCTGATGCATTTAGCCTTATTATACCTACCTAAATTTAGGCAAATCGGAAGTTTTATTGATTATATTTTGAGGAGTCAACAATTGACAACATGGAAGTAGGAAAACTAACATAATGATTTCCCCGCCCTATGTATCTGTCACCCAACTTGAACAATAAGCAATTTTATTTCATCTATATCCTTACTGACTTCTTCATGTCCAGGTATTTTGAATTAATCTTTGACATATCATTTCAAGTCATTTGTGAATTAGTATGCATGTTTTCATATTTAAAAATCAAATATACTGTGGACATTCATACTCCTGCTGTTTTATGTACTGCAAATATCTTCTCTAATTTTGTGGTTTGGCTTTTATTTGTGATTCATTAATATGCAGGAGGTATTTATTTTTTAATAATTTTATAATGTATTTTACAAACATGGTTGTTAAATATATGTGGAGATTATTATTGTATATAGAATTAGGTAGATATCTAAGTTAATAGTTTTCCATATTGGAAGTGAATGGTCCCTGCACTAGTTTTGAACACTAGTTTCCTTTGCCCTTCACTTGTAATGATACCTTTGTCACTTACCAAGTTCCCGTATGTTTGAGTCTTTCTTTTTCAATTTTCTTTTTTTTTAATTTTGAGAGAGAGCATGCACAAGCAGGGTACAGGCAGAGAGAGAGGGAGAGAGACTCTTAGGTTTCATACCCAGGACAGAGCCCCATGTGGGGCTCAATCTCCACTGTGAGATCATGACCAAGCCAAAATCAAGAGATGTGTTACTGACTGAGCCACACAGACATGCCCATTTGAGTCTACATCTTATCTCAGTATTCAGTTCCATTGATCTCTTTGTCCATCCCCATATGAAAACTGTATGACTTCAGTTAATACAAGATTATACTAATTCTAGATATTCAGTATGGCATGAATCAACCAACATATTTTTTTAATCAGAAAAATGTTGGATGTTCTTTTCTTAATGTTTATTTTGAAAGAGGGAGGAAGAAAGAGAGAGAGAGACAGAGTGTGAGTGAGCTGAGAAGGGGCAGAGATAGAGGGAGAGAGAATCCCAGGCATTCTCTCCACTGTCAGTGCAGAGCCAACTCAGGGCTCAAATTCATGAACCTATGAGATCACGGCCTGAGCCTAAATCAAGAGTTGGCTGCTTAACCAATTGAGAACCTCAAGCACCTCTGGATGTTCTTGAATCTAAACTTAACCACAGTTAATTTAAGTTTGTCTTAAGTCTTTTAAAATTCTGCTTCAGATTTTTATTTAGAATTATATTAATTTTATATATCTATTTCTGGACAAATGACAAATAAATAATGGTGAACATTTACAACTATGCACACAGAGTATCTCTTTATTTAGACTTCCTTTTATGCAGAATTAATTGCATTTTGCTTTTTTTTCAAAAATTTTTTGTACATCTTTTCTCAACATTTAGGTGTAGGTGTCCTATAGACTTTCTAAAGCTTTTTATCTTAAAATAGTTTTATATTTGCCAAAAACATTGCAAAGAGAGTATAGACAGTTCCTATGTATGCTACATTCAGTTTCCTCTATATTTCACATCTTACATTAGTATGGTACATTTGTCATAATTAATGAACCAACATTGATATATTATTATCAACTAAAATGTATATTATATTTAGATTTCCTTCATTTTTGAGTAATTTTCTTTTTTCATTTCTAGAATCTCATCTAGAATACCACATTGCATTTAGTTGATATGTTCCTTGGGCTCCTCTTGAATGAGAAGCTCCTTGTTTTTGATGATATTGACTGTTGCAGAGTACTGATCAGGCATTTTATAGATATTCATCAACTGAAATTGATCTATTGTTTTTCTTCATCATTAGACTAGAATTATGGGTTTTGCAGGGAGGAAGATCACAGTGGTAAGGTGCCATTCTTATCACAGTGTTTCGAGGGCACATATTAGCAATATGACATCACTGCTGACGTCGACCTTGATCATCTGCCTAATGTAGTACTTGTCAGAGATATCCTGTGTAAAGTTACTCTTTCTTCCTCTTTCCATATTGTAATCTCTTGAAGGTGGTCACTGCATGCAGCTCACACTACAGGATAAGGGAGTTGTGTTCTACCTCCTTGAGGGAGGAATACCTGAATAAATTTATTTGGAATACTTCTGTGTGGATGTTTTGTCTATTCTTACACATTTATTCACTGTAATTTTTTTTATTGAGGTATAATTAACACATAACATGATATTAGTTTCAGGTGAAAGGTTATCTCTATAAAATTAGATTAAGCTTTTTCAATCGCTTTTGAAAACTCCTGTACTATTAGGTTTTGTTTGTAGAAGCAATCCATTTCTGGAAGACATAATTCAAATTTCTTTATCTGGTTAATATTCTTCTTTGATTTCTATTTTAGTTCAATAATTTCTGCATCCATAGTTTATTACAGTTCACAATGGTGTTCTTCTTGGTGGATATAGTTTTAGGTTATGTAATTTTTGCCTTTATAATCACTAATGCTTTTATATATTTTTTCTTATATGAATACTGTTGTAACTTCCTATTTAGTTAGATTGCCCTTTTATTTATTTTTCTGGCCCTCTATTATTGAACTTTTGGATTCATTTTCTTCTAAAGTTAATTATTAAAATAATTTATAAGAATGAAAAATATTTTTACTGTATACATATAGGTCAATAGATACTTATTTCCTTTACATTTATAAAATTGCTACTACATTTGAACTTTTTGAAACTTTATTTTATGTTTATATATTGGAACATCCTAAAATTAGACTATTCCTACAATTGAATGTTCTGCCTTCTGAGGATTGATTCTATTTTTATTGCATTTGTTTCTGCCTTTAATATTGATTGATTTTTATTATTCATTTTCCTTTGACTTGTCTGAAAAGCATAGATTTTATTTCTATTTTAGTGCCTAACATTTGTTATATAATTGTTAAGTTTTTTGTATGTCTTATAGAGAAGGTAATAAAATAATAGAATGGTATGAAAAAGGAGATTGTAAATGCAAAAAAAGTAAATTGAGGTTCAAAGAAACTCCATTTCAGAACAAATAAATAAAAAACACAAGCAAAGAATAGGCACAACTGAAATGTGAATCTCTATTTTTAATAAAAAGAATGAAGACCACAAAGGCAGAGGAATCAAAATAATTAGAAATAACAGCTATAGAAGACAGAAAATTGTAATTAAATACAAAGACAATTGATCTAAAAACAATTAGAGAACACAACTGCAAACAAAACCAAAAATAAAATTGAGTATAATTTCATGAAAAGAATACAGAATTGAATATAGGCATAAATGATACTGTTCTTATGTTCATAGAATGCATTGTTTAAAGAGAAGATTAATATGATGAGAAATTAAGCACATAATTACAAGAGGACAAATTTCTATTAATAAGATATAATAATATCTATGTAATGGGGCAACTTCTCCAACATTGAAATTTGAGGGAAGAACTTCTGGATCTGAAGAAAATAGATGTTATCTATCGAAATGAGAGGGCAAAGCCCCAAGAAGTAGTAATAGCGTATGTGAAGACTTGAGGGAAAAAAAAAAACATAGCTTGTTTTAGGAACTAAAAAGAAATGCATTGTTTTTGTTTAATTTTTTTTAAATGTTTCATTTTGAGAGAGAGATGCACACACACAGAGCCATGAGTGAAGGAGGAGCAGAGAGAGAGAGCGAGACACAGAATCTGAAGCAGGCTCCAGGCTCCAAGCTGTCAGCACAGAGCCCGATGCGGGGCTCAAACCCAAACACCACAAGATCGTGACCTGAGCAGAAGTTGGCGCTTAAACAGCTGAGCCACCTAGGCGCCCCTAAAAAGAAATGCATTGTTATGAGATGCATTGTGCCTCCTCCAACCTTGAACCCCAAATTCCAATGTTGAAGATCTAATATCCAGTACCTCAAAATGTGACTATATTTGGAGGTAATTAAGTTAAAGTAAGGCCATTAGGTTAGGCCCTAATCCAATCTGATTGTTATCTTTACATGAAAATGAAATTTGGACTCAGAAAGGCATATCAGGGATACGTATGCAGAGAAGAAAAACGGTATGAAGACACAGTGAGGAGACAGCCATGTGTAAGCCAAGGAGAGAGGCCTTAGGAGGATTCAAATCTACCAACACCTTAATCTTGGACTTCCATCCTCCAGAAATCTAATGAAATAAGTATCTGTTATTTAAGCCACCCACCCAGTTTACGGTGTTTTGTTGTGACACTGGCCACCTCGAATCCCTAATGTGATGGTATTTGGATGTGGGCCTTTCAAGAGTAATCAGGTTATAATGGTGGAGCCCTCATCATAGGATTAATAGAGACGTGAGAGAGCTTGCTTCCTCTCTGTCTTGATCATAATGAGGAGACAGCAGGAAGGTGGTTGTCTATAAACTAGAAGGATGGTCCTTACCAGAAGCCGATGGTCTAGCACCTTGACCTGGGACTTCCCAGTCTCCAGAACTATGAGAAATGAACCTGTGTTGTTGAAGCTAACAGTCAATAATATTTGTTAGAGTAGCCTGAGTGAAAACTGCTTTCATATTCTAACCTGCTGTGGTATCATGTATACTTAATATTTCACACTTCTACATTTTTCATAGAAGTGTCCCTACTTTCCTTATAGCACCTAAAACATTGCACAATAATTTAGCTGTTTACAAATCTATATTTACCTGCATTAATACTGTGCTCTCTCGTGAGAGGAATGTTACCTCATTTATCTTGGGTTTTGGAGCAGTGCATGACATCCTAAGGTACTTAACAAAGAGTTGTTGAATAAATGAATAGAAATTTAATAAATGAGTTGCCTTTCCAGAGAATTCTACAATGTGACTGTTGAATTTTTATTCTGAACTCTTGTTGATTTTCCATTGTCATCCTTGTAGTTTGCTGTTTCAGTGTCCAGTGATGACCTATAGAAATGGAGAAACATCCATCTGACTGCCATAAGGAAGTCAGAATTGTCAGCTTCTTTGATTCTTCATAAAACCCTCCTGTATTTTGCATTGATTTATCCATTTAGCATGCTTTTTCTATGTGTCCAGGTACTATGAATCATGCATTTTCTTTCTTCTGGCTCTGCTTGGAAAGTTGGTCAGCGTCTTTGCCGATACCTTGTATTAGAGGCTTTATACCATAGGTTGTGATTGATTTACCACTTGTGAGTATTTGCATTTCCTATTCATCCTTTGATGTTTCTTTGTTTTTCTTTGTAGCTGGGTTTGCTCTAATGCAAGTAGGATTAACATCTTCAAACTCTTATATCTGAATTCTCCTGAGGTCCTGCTGATCCTTTACTTGGAACTTTCTTCACTGAGGTACACTTGCCTTTCATGAAAGCAGATTTATTAGATGGAGAAAGTTGTTGAGTAAAATGGAGACTCTCCTTTTTGACTTTGGGTGTGTTTTTCATTATATATCCTCAGAGGGGATAAACAATTACTTAGTCACCCTGAGGTGGACGTCTGGGTTTCCCTGTCTGGTAATAGTTGATGTAGAAGTGAATTATGTGAGCCATTCAGATTTGGTGGAAATATTTTATTGTGTACTGCTGATTGAATAAAGATCCCAAGTCTATACTGCATAAATGGGTGGACTGTGTTTCCTAAAAAAGATTTAGGAAACGCAAACACTCACAAGTGGTAAATCAATCACAACCTATGGTACAAAGCCTCTAATACAAGGTATCGGCAAAGACGCTGACCAACTTTCCAAGCAGAGCCAGAAGAAAGAAAATGCATGATTCATAGTACCTGGACACATAGAAAAAGCACGCTAAATGGATAAATCAATGCAAAATACAGTGAAGATTCAACTTGGCAAATCTCAGTCATTCACTTAATATGCCAGATGTGTTTGATACATACTATGTGCTAAAAATATCCTAGTTACTTCGGTCATGGCATTAATAAGTCAACAGTGTCTGTCTGAAGAGATATATTCAGTATAGTGAGGAAGATAGAAGTATTAAAATCACTGAAATCTGTTGATTGGTGTAATATCCATGATTGGGGTATACATATGGAACTGTCAATATGATCCCAGGTCTCATTTATTTTTTTATGGTGAACTGGACAGAACATGTCAGAAATCTGGCTTAGGATCACTCTTGGCCCTCTTTGGACCTGGAAACAAAAGATTTGTGATCTGACTGACAGTAATCATTTTGAAAAGTGATAAAGTAAAAGCTGATGTATCACACTCAGGATAATGAACAGAAGTGGAGAGGGAATTAGAAAGTAGACATGTCTCAGTGTCAGTTTTGTCACCCGCCCACCCACCCACCTCCAAGAGAAGTGAATATTTCAAAACTGGAAGACTAGAGCTGTACCCAAAGGTCGTAGTGGGAACCTAGTGATTCTCATTTTAGCATTTAAGACTAACTGGCATATGTTCCTGGCAATCTCAATGCATAAATTAGATTTTAAATAAATGAAGTAGGAAACATGCTCAGAAAATGAGGACATTCAAATTTAGAATTTCAAAATTGAGCATCATTTCTTTGACCCCTAAACAAGTTGCCTTTCTGTTTATAGAGTATGCTTCAATGTATCAGCATATAAATTGGGGAATAAGTGGCTGGAAAAAAATGTCTCGGGTTGTACAGTGGGGGGTTGGGAAGAGTCAGTGGGGAAGTTAGATGCGGTATGGGAGTTTTGAGCGCATGTAATGAACTCGTGGTAGCCTGTGGGAGTCAAGCCCAGAGCAGCGTCAATGTAATTTCTGTGGGCTGAACGAGGAGACATGCAAAAGCCAGGGTTGATTGAAGAAATACCTGAGTTTGCGAACAAAGGAAGTGTTCCCAGTGCTCCCAGACTCATTACCTCTTTCCAGAGAGGTGAAAGATCTATGTCATGGGTACACAGTCAATAATACTATTAAAAGCTAAGATTCTTTGAGCTCTGGCTGTGGGCTGGGGCTATTCTAAGTGCTAACATACATTGTCATTTAATCTTTCCAAAAAGTTCAAGGAGAGGAGCTATTATTCCCACTTTTAAATAAGGCAACAGAAAGGATGAATGGCTACCCAGCGTCACACAGCTGGAGAGTGGAGAAGCCAGGACTTGGCCCCAGGAAGCCCAGCACCAGAGCTCACTATGAGCTTCTAAATCGTTGTGAGCAGGATCTGGTGATATTTGTGTGGTGAGCTGTTTTCATGGCACTCAGAATGCCATGGAAATCACCAAGTTAGATCCTGGCTCACTTTTGGGGGACAGTGCCTACATATACAACCCAGAAAGCCACCAGCCAGAAGTGGTTTTACTGCCTCTGTGCCAAAAACTCATTTGTTGGTACCTGTTCTGTGCACTTGAGTAAACGTTTCACCTTAATAATGGGCACAGTGTGACGCTCTGTCAGGAGAGAGCACTGAGGTAGGTTGCATGAGAAAGGGGCTTCTCTTTCTGGTGTTGGTTGCCGTGTTTGCTTCTGTGTGCTCCTGCTGCACTGCTGTCTGTGACATGGGTGCGCTGGGACATCCCATGGTGCCTTGTCCTGGCCACACACCCAGAGCACTGTACCTCAGAAAACCCTCTGCCACAGCTCAGGTCAGGGGACCTCGCAGGACCGTGTGCTCCAGACCTTGTGCCTGCCGTCGTCCCCTAAATCCGTTGGTCTGTCCACTCACCAGTGTGGGCTCACTTGTGTGTTGGAGGGTTTTTCCTACCCTCTCAGCTGCTGTGGACGAGCTGTGGCCTGGGCACGCCAGCTAATGTGTCCCCCATCCTGCTGTCTGCACCACGTGGAACTTTGTCTCCTTCAATGAGGTCTGAACCCCACTGTTGGAGAGGCATCCCCTTCCATTCTGTCTTTCTTTGCTCACTTACCATCAGCCCTAGAGTCCCCTTCAGAGTTCTTTTTATAGTTTTACCGGTTCTTTGATCACAGCTTAATACAGTCTTTGCACCATGCTTCTTCTTCTTGAAATTATCATGTGGTTTTTATTTCCCGATTGGTCACAGGCTGACAGAAAAGCCAAGCCATACTGTGAGTCCTGTGGAGTCCTACGACTCATAAGAAGTACATACGGAAAAGCACATTCCTCACTCAGTGTGGGAGATGGTGGAGGCAGCTGCGTCAGATCGTGTGTCTGTGCGTAAGTTTTAAAGTTGTGAGTACACCTTATACCTCTCAGATATGCTGATGATAAATGTCTGCCCTAGGAAGAGAATGAGGAACTGAATTCCCACACATTAGACAATATTTCCTACTTAAATGCCACATTGAGCAACTCCCGGACACAGAGTGAATCTGAAACCCTCCTTTGAAAGATTCAAGTCCATAAATCAATGACTAGATTACACTTTGTGATGCCTTTTGAAATTTACAAGAAAGATAATGTGTGTAACATTTTTCAAAAATTGACTAATTCAAGTATAATTCAGAACAATTTACTAATGTGCAGTGATTTATACAGCGACTTCGTTTTGCTGAAGAATTTCCAAATGGAATGCATGAGAGGGAAGAGCTAAATTGAGATGGCTCTTAAAGGCCGTGAAAAAGATGGGACGGCTTATGAAAAATGCTTTCACCAGGGCATTCAAAACGGGCACACGCCGCCCTTACAGTGTCACAGCGTCCAGCCCGTGTAAACTGTGGTGGGGCCTATGTGTCTGCTGCACCCCTCACCTTCCCTGGGATCGGAAGTGTGCCCCTCAGCATGAATAAATAACATTGGTGACAGGATAAGCAGAACACACGGCAGATTTTATGGACTGAGAATGGTTCTGGGGAAGGGGGTTCTCCATAGTTAACAATCAACATCACAGTGTTCTGCTCTTAGCTACCCTCATACACTCATTCCACCTTCCCCACTGGATTATAATGAAAACAATTCCAGACATTATATGAGGTTGAATTGTGAAGTTGCTGATATTTGAGAATTTCTGACCATGAGAGAGATCAGATTTATATGATCAACTTAATGCTACCTTACCTGGGAGTACTTCTGGACTTATTAGAAAAAGATCAGAGCTACTTTAAGATATGGTCAAAATATTATGACCACACCAAAAAAATAGAACAGATTCCTAATATCATCAAATATCTTTTAATAGTTGTTTTTTTTTTTTTTTTTTTTTAATTTTCTCCTGTCTGGATCTAGGCAAGTTTCTTTTGTTTGGTTTTGTTTTTATATTCCCCCCTGCCCCCATCCTTGCTGAGAGAGAGTGAGACAGACAGAGAGAGACAGAGAAAGGCAGAAGTGGTTGAGGGGCAGAGACACACGGAGACAGAGAATTTAGAGCAGTCTCCGGGCTCCCAGCTGTCAGTGTGGAGCTTGATGCAGGGTTGGAACACAAGAGCTGTGAGATCGTGACCTGAGCCAAAGTCAGACGCTTAACCGACTGAGCCTCCCCGGAGCTCCTGATGTAGGCAAGGTTCTGGTCCAAGAGTTGGCAAGTGTCCTCTCCACCTCTGTTTTATGAATGAGTTTTCTGTAAGATTGGTAGTATTAGTAGTTTATGCAGTTGTTGGATTTTTCTAGTGAGGCCATCTGGACCTCGAATTAGTTTTCTTTTTGGCAAAGGTTTAAATTACAAATTCAACTTCTTTCAAAAGATACAGAGCTAGTCATGTTTTCTATTTCTACCTGTGGCCAAATTGATAAATTGTGTATTTTAGGGTGCCTGGTGGCTCGGTTGGTTAAATGTCCAATTTGATTTCAGCTCAGATCATGATCTCATGGTTCCTGAGTTCAAGCCCCCACTGGTCTCTGCTCTGATAGAATGGGGCCTGCTGAGTGTTCTCTCTCTCCCTCTCTCTCCCTCTCTCTGCTCCTCCCCTGCTCACTCTCTGTGTCTTTTTCTCAAAAAAAAAAATGCGTTTTTTGAAGAATTTTCCATTTTAGATTGTTGACTTTATTGGTAGAAAGCTGTTGATAATACTTTATGTAAAACCAGTAGTGGTTATTGTTGTTGATTGTAATTTAATCCATATTGTTATAGAATATACTCTGAGTGATTTCAATCTTTTAAAAGCAATGAGAGGGGTGCCTGGGTGGCTCAGTCAGTTGAGCATCTGGCTTCGGCTCAGGTCATGATCTCACGGTTCATGGGTTTGAGCCCCGTGTTGGGCTCTGTGCTGACAGCTAGCTCAGAGCCTGGAGCCGGCTTCGGATTCTGTCTCCCTTTCTCTCTGACCCTTCCCTGCTCGCGCTGCCTCTCTCTGTCTCTCAAAAATAAATAAAACACATAAAAAATTTTTTTAAAAAGCAATGAGACTTATTGTATAGTGTGGCATATGATCTTTCTTGATGCACTATCCATATTGACTTTAGCAGAATGTATTTAAAATGCTCAGATGCGGTGTTACATAAATATTAATTAAATTAAGATAACTTCTATTGCCATTCATTTATTTTTCATTCTTATTGAACTTTTTATTTTTGTCAATCTGTATATCAATTACTGACAAGGGAGTGTTGAAATCTATAATTAAGTCCATTTCTCTTTTTTAGGATTTTTTTCCCTTTTAATATTTTCCTTTCTGTCTTTTGGAGATCAACCATTAGATGTATATTTATTCAGTATTCTGATGTTGTCTTGACAAAATTACCCTTCTGTGAAATACCTGTTTTTACTTCAAGTGTTATTTCTTGTCTTCAAGTTTTGTTAGTAGAGCCTCTTCACTTTCTTATGCTTGATGATTGAACTTTGTATTTTCCATCTTTTACTCCTACCTGTAGGTATCATTATAGTTAATACATTTAGATATAATTGTTGACCTGGGCTTGTTATCTAGTTTGACTGGATTAGCAATTTTCTTAGTTGAGGGAGTATATTTATTGATATGATTGGGTTTGAGTTTATCAACTTGATATTTATTTCTATTTTTTCCTTCCTCTTTATTCCTCCTTTGTGTATACTTTAGGTTAATCAGAATGCATTTTATAGTACTCTATTTTCTCTGTTGGATTTTTGCTTTCATTTTGTATTAAGTTTTAGTAATTACTCAAGTTATTATAATATGCATCCTTAACTTATTAATACCTCACCTATAATGTAAGAACTTTATAAAAATATAAATCAGTGTATCCTTCATAGAGTCAATGTATCCCTTTTTTCTTTAGTGCTAATTTAGTCCTATATTTTTACACCTACATGTATTTAAACTCAGTATACAGATGTATTATTATTGTTCTTTAAACATTTACCTATTTAAAATGTTTACTTACTTATTTTGAGATAGAGAGAGGGTGGGCAAACGTGTGTGGTGTGTGCAGGGGAGGGAGAGAGAGAGAGGGGGGAGGGTGGGGTGGGGGAGGGTGTGTGTGCATGAGAGAATCCCAAGCAGGCTCTACATGTCCGTGCAGAGACTGACACAGGACTTGAGACCATGAATATGTGAAATCAAGACCTGAGCTAAAATCTAGAGTTGGACACTCAACCTACTGAGCCACCCAGACACCCCAAACATTTAACTATTTTAAAAAGAATTTAAGAAATGAAAAAAAATCTATTTAAGCTTTTGCTATTTCTAGTGCTCTTTGTTTCTTCTTATTTCTTCTTTGTGTCTTCTTTGTTCTTAGATCTAATTTTCCATCTGGTGTCATTTCCTTTCAACCCCAAAACCTCTCCTTTGCATTTCTAGTGAGGTTCTTTCAGCTACAGAGTCTTTCAGTCTCATTCATCAGAAAACATCTTTATTTTAAAATGATTTCTGAAGGATATTTTTATAGGGTATAGAATTCTATGATGTTTTATTTATTCAACATTTTAAAGATTTTGTTCCATCAAAATTTTTTTTCTTTTGTTTCTGATGAGAGATGAGCCATCATTGTCATTCTTGTTCCCCTGGCTTCCTGTTTGATTTTGTTGTTTTTTATTTTTTTTCAAAAAGTTTGAGTATCATATGCCTAGGTATCATTTTCTTCATACTTATCTATTTGTAGTTTGCTGGGCATCTTGGATCTACTGGTTGATGTCTTTAATCAAATGTGGAAACAGCCTATATTCTCTCCAAGTATTTTTTTCTGCCCCATTTTCTCTTTACCTTCAAAAATTTTGGGACTCCAGGTTCATGTACAGGAAATTTTTTCCCTCTTGAATATAGGTTATATTTTCCTAATGCTTTATATATCCAGTAACCATTGATGAAAGCTTATATTCTATGACCAAAGCATAGATACTCTGGATTCTCTTAACTTCTATGTGTTGTTTTATCTTTTTCAGGCAGTGCATTACTGGTGGATCATCTTGACACTAGGAAAGCTTAGATATAGGCTTTGTTATTTCAATTTTGTCTATAATCATAAGGTAAGGCCCTTCCTTAGTCCTGAACATATTCTTACTTTTATGGCATTGACCTTCTAAGATTTTAAAAGTAGGTCTGAGTTGTCTGCCAATCCCTTTTAACATGGCAGGACTTGGACCCTGAAGTTGTCCTCTCTAACACCAAGAAGCTGTTGGAAATCTCTGCTCTGCTCCTCAGCTTTCTGACCCTTTCAGTTCTTCCAATTTGAAACTTGGTTTCTACTCTTGCCCTATGCATTGCCAGATGAGAAGTTAATCAAGATTTGAGTGATATTTATATGCAGAATTTGAGGATCTGCCTGTTTCTTTATCCTTATTTTGTGTTTCTTTCCTCAATTTCCCATCTCTTTGGCAGCTATGAGGTCTTTCCTTATTCCTCACCAGATGAGACCATGATTTTTTTTTTTTTCTTGAGATCTATGCATTATATATGTGAACAGGAGAATTCCCTCCAGGAAGAACTAGTTTAATGTGGATCTCACCTAATTTGTTTCATTGCTTTCCAGGGTCACACCCATTCCAATTTCTAACTGCCTTTGATTATTTTCAAATGACTTCAACACTATTTTCTTTTTCTTTCTTTTTTTTTTTTTTTATCTTGATGGGATTTTGTGATCTGAGGCTGAGACCAATACAGGTTAGTCCACCAGTATTGAAAGTGATACTCCCTAACCATCTTTTAGTCTTTTAGTTGAACTTTGGTAACATCCTTTTATCTGATCTCCTTGCTTATAATACTTCAACCCCTTCCTCCCCACATACCTTTGTATATAGGACATTTTGAGTAGTTTTTCTAAAACAAGAACAAAGACAATTTTGATTTTTTTCCTGCCTTGGTATTAACTATCCTAGAGCTTCTTTTGCCTCCAATTTAAAGTGTAAACCACTTCCTGGGGCACCTGAATGGCTCAGTTGGTTAAGCGTCTGACTTCAACTCAGGTCATGATCTCGAGGTTTGCAAGTTCAAGCCCCAAGTCAGGGTCTCTGCTGTCAGCACAGAGCCTGCTTGGATCCTCTGTCCCCCTCTTTCTTTGCCCCTCCCCTGCCTGTGCTCACGCTCTCTCTCAAACAAAAAAAAACATTAAAAAATTTAAAGTATAAACCACTTTCTAGGTACAAAAATAGGACCTAACGTATGTAGTAATTTAAAAGTGTGCCATAGGGGCACCTGGGTAGGTCAGTCAGTTGAGCTTCCAACTCTGGCTCAGGTCATGACCTCACAGTTCGTGGGTTTGAGTTCTGCGTCAGACTCCGTGCTGACAGCTCAGAGCCTGGAGCCTGCTTCTGATTCTGTGTGTCCCTCTTTCTCTACCCTTCCCCTGCTCATGATCTGTCTCTCTCCGTCTCTCAAAGATACATATGGTAAAAAAATTTTTTTAATAAAATAAAATAAAAGTGCTCCATAATGGGTACATCAGGTAAATCCATATCAATTTCACCTTTTCAACCACATTTCCTGATAATACCTTCCTCTTCAGTCTTTATATTTCTGACTTACTGAGAAAACCTCATTTTCTCAAAATATGGAATGCCTGTATGGAGCCATTCTTTTTCCTCATTGTTACATATACCTGTATTAGTTTCCAAGGGCTGCCATAACAAAACAAACTGGCCTAAAATAATATAAAGTTGTCATCGCTCAGTTCTTGAGGCTAGAAATCCAAAGTCAAGGTGTCAGCAGGGTTGATGTTCTCCCTGAAATCTCCAAGAGAGGATCCCAGATGGATGCATCACTTCAATATTTGCTTCCATCAACACATGGCATTTTCCCTGTGTATCTTTTTTATCTTTTTATGAGGGCATCAATTTTTGCTCTAGGTACCATCCTAATGCAGAATTATCTCATCTTAACTTCATTACATCTGCTGACACCCTGAATAATCAGGTCACATTTAACAGGTTCCCACAGACATAAATTTGGAGGTAGATTGGAATATCTAAACTATATTTGCCCTTTTCCAATCAGACACGTCTCCTCTTTGAGTACTTTTCTATTCATAAACTATTTCTTCCCCCATTGAGTAGTGCTGTGTCCACCACATAGAGCATGTATTTGTTTTCTTGCCTGCCTCCTCCAACAATTTTGAGTTCCCAGAGAAAAATTGGTTTATTATTTATCCTTGCTTCTTCAGTCTACCTTAGAGTAAATGCTTAACAAATGTTTGATAAATGAATATTTTTAAGAAAACAAAGGGCCTGTCTTTTTCCTTGTTCCTTAAACCCTCATGCACTATCAACTTTCATACTACTGGTCCATCCCTGTTGGCCACAATTTTATTTTTACCGAGATGAAAAGAAATTGAAGCCATATTCTTGGTGAATTAGAAACATAAACTTTGATATCAGTGTGGACTCTGTAAGTCTAAAAAAAAGAAAGAAACATAATGTAAATCTAAAAATGTTACTGAGAATGTTAGTAATGACATTGACTTAATTCTGCTCACTAGGGGAGGACCATGACTGAACTCAATGTGTTGAAAAGTTCAGAGATATTAATCTTCTTATCTTTGCCCTAGAACTCCCCCTGCAAAGACAAATGAGCAAGCATTGATGAATGCTGCTTCATTAGGAGAATTTAAAAATGCAATTTGTCTTCATGAAAAGGAAGTATTTTTACATTTTCCATTTTACAATGAATCAGTGAAAAGAATTTTTCAACCATTACCCTTTGACTTAGAATGGCCTTTATGAGCAACATCTCAGTGCAGTAATAGACTTACTTTAGGGGAAATCTTGATGAAAAGATACTTCCTGGAAAAACAATACCTACAATATGCAGGCCTCTTTGAGACTCTTTTGTAATAATATTTTTAGGGTTTTAAATACTCCCTTTTGTTTAACCTTCTAAGAGGCAAGAAAGCTAAAACCTAAAAATAATAAGATGCCAACAAAACACCAAAAATAGCATACCTTTAAAAGGAATTTTTCAGGTTTATGCTAGCGTAAATATATAGCCATCCCAATATTGCCTCAGTGAATAGCATGAGAATCTGTAAGGTCCCCTACTGATCCAAACGTAAGTATACCGTGATTCCTCTGCTCTGAGAGGGACACAGAATTTAAATAAACAAACAGTGCCTTAATATCAAGCAGTATTTTCTAGTTAACCGTCAACTAAGTAGAAAATGAAATTATTATATATCCTATGGCATGATGTCTGATTAATGAAGGTATTGTATTTCTTTATATGACAGTGTCCATTCAAATAATTATCTTTAGCATCCGAATTTTGCTCCAATTATTAAATGTATTATTGTGTCTTTCAAAATCAGTGATGAGTTTGGGGGGATGCCTGGCATATTCCCTGCGTATTGCCTTTTTTTTCTTTTGTCTCTTTCTTTTTCTTTTCTTTTCTTTTTTCTTTTCTTTCTTTCTTTCTTTCTTTCTTTCTTTCTTTCTTTCTTTTCTTTTCTTTTCTTTTCTTTTCTTTTTTTTTTTTTGTGCTTGGTCTATCTGTAGCAAATTTGTAATGAGTAATCTTTAGTGACCATAAGAATCACCTGGAGAATTTTTAAAAATTCCGCTCCAACTAAGAATTCCTTCCAGGTAAGAAATGGATTGAGGCCTGGAATTTTGCATTTAAAAAAAAAAAAGGTGATTCTAATGCAGATGGTTTAGGGGCAATATTTTGAGAAACTTTGACTATCTTTCCTCTACTAAGTATGTTTTCTGTATGTAGATCACTCTTTCCTCATTCCACAGGAACATAGGATTTTTGTTACTGCATCAGTGAGTTTCTCTTATGTCTTTTTAACTTTACATATACTAAGATTTTTTTTTTTTTGAAACCACAAGCCGGCTCCACATATCACTTCCTTTACTTAGACCTTCCATTTTTTAGACTCTTGTTCACAATTGAATACTTCATTTCGTTCAACCTTGAGAATCAATTTTGTGCAGCCTCAAAATCCTTTTTCCCTGGGTCCTTGGCCTCGACAAAATTCAACTCCTCAACTCAAGTGCCCGCCATCTGGAAAAAAAATCCTGCTTACATTTCTTCACCTCATCAGCTCTCCATATGGAGACTCAGTTAAAAACACATCGCCTTCTTCTGTGCTAAGGATCTCTTGATTTTCACCTATCCTTGAGTTATAATTTATTTTTATCTCCACATCTGCTAACCTTGAAGACCATCTTTTAAAAAGATTGTTTAACTCTTGGTTGGTGGTACAGATTTTAAGACTGATCCCAAGAATTGAAATACTAATCATGTTGGAGAAAAGACAATCTCTCTCTCCTTTGTAGAGTAACTGCATCTATATAGACCTGTTTATCTTGTCATTGACCCTAAATTGTACCTTTACTTTTGGTCGGTGTGACATGTAGAGCCATCTAGCTGTATAAACAGGCTGTAGGATGATGGCACAGTATTTTTCTTCCTTTCCTTCTTTTTATGGGATACCCTTCTGGAAGAAGATCTCCACTCAGCATCTTAAGGAGTGTGAAATGTGATATGATCAGAAAGCAAATGGAAATAAATTGCAAATTTGTATGAAAAATGAATATCATGAAATATTGCACCAAAAAGTGATTCAAGGTCTAGGAAGCAAAAAAAAAAAAAAAAAAAAAAAAAAAGTGAGAAAAAGACATTGGGAGCAATGATGCTTGAAATGTCTGAAACCACGGAGGAAATGCTTTACAGGATAGGTGGTAATAAGGAGAACAACGTATCACAGACTGGGAAGGAGCAGCCCTTCAGGAAAGACAAGAGGGATGAAGAGGAGGAGGTAGTGTGTTTCTGGGAAGGGGAGGTGTTTAATACCATCAGCTGGGTAACACCCTGAGGGAAAAGATCACAGAATTTATCTGAAAATACCCTGTCATCATGGAGTAACACTACCGTCAGAGAAAGAATGTTGGTGGAATTACTTAGAGAGATTTCTTCTCTCCGAGTTATAACTTTTTCACCAAGATATTGATCAGGGACCCCTAAGGAATTGAATTAAAGCCAATGATGTGAAAATCATTTCGGGAGCGCATATTCTGTGGACCATAGCTATTAAAATATTTTACTAGCTTTCCACTCTTCAGGGCTCAGGGGGAAAGAAAATGTTACCAGCATAGACCCTGGTGGTGTTCCCTCTGAACCATGTGGGAAGGAGATGGTGAATTCTGAAGTAATTCACATTTATAGTGAAATCCTATTGTGGCAGGCTGCCTGAAGCTTTTATTTTAGTGAATCTTTGAGTTCTGCCTGCTCCTCTTGTTGCTGCTGCTGTTTCCAAATTTCCCAGAGCACTGAGGCTCTTCTCTCTCAACCTTGCCTTCTCGTATGTGCGGTTGGAGGTAGAGCCAGCTCATCCACTGGGACAGATGTGTGACTCCTTCACACTCTGGAGCACTTCCCTCCCCACCACTTAGCCTGCCTGCCTTGTGTGCAAAGACAGTTCTTCCAATGCAGCAGCTCCTGATGGGAATTAAATCATCTCATTGTCTTCTAGGAAAGAAGGAGCAGAGGCATGTGCATCCCAGGCAGGGTCAGAGGCTTAGCAGCTAGAAGGCAGGGGATCTTGAGTCCTCTCTGAAGCCCCTATAGTGAGAACTGGTTCCTATAGAACCTACATTGATTCCCCTGTTGTCTGATTGCTTCAAAACATTCGTACTAGTGTTCTGGTTTTGAAAGCTAGAATCCTTTGACCTGTAGCCTTAGTTAATTTCTTTTCTTTCATTTAAATCAAAACTGACAGGAAGAAGAATAGACTAAAAGAGTTATTTTCATTTGCTGCTTAATGGAATATGAAGCCTCAGCTTATGACTGAAAATAAAACTTTCCACTTGGGTAAACATAATTTTCTCCCTTTTCCCCCAGAAATAATCCCATTCATTTACAAGGATATAGTAATTTAGTAGAAAATAATTCCCCTTCAACATCTTCTGTTATAATTACTTGGCTATCTCCTTACTTCTCTTCTCTTGTGAATTTTGGACCATTCAGAAACTGAGCTGGCAATATGCACTGTGTAGGAGGCTGACAGGATGGGCAGGCAAAGAGCCCTAGAATGCCCAAGGAAGCTGCAGACTCTTAATATCACCCTGCTCAGATGTCCATGTAGGGTTGGTATCATACCCAAAGATGGAGGAATCATGGAACATCCCCTTCAATGCCATGGAAATTTGTGCCTCCTCGTGGGGGAGTCGGGGAGTGCATCTCTGATGTTTGGAGACAGAGATCTGCATATCCAGGTGAATCTGGCTAGTCCAGTGAGGAGCAGAAGCTATCAATGCAGCTGTAAGGGAGCTCATATACAGATAACTTTAGAAATGTTTTATCTCAGTCTCGTTGTCTATTTTTTCCTTCATGTGCACCAGCTTTTGCTCAAATAATAAGGAGAGGAGGTAGAGAATTTATCATTTAAAATTATCTGCAAGTCTCTTATGGGGCTCAATTAGTCTTGAGTTTTGTCATTCTTAACATTCACTTAGCTGCAGTTTTTCTTTTGAGAGCTTATTCTGCATATATTAATGTGCATTAAAATGTAGCAAAAAGTTTGTGATGGGGTTGAAAACACCACATATATATGGGTATCTTAAGATTTCATTTCTCTTTTGTGGAAGAAACTCAAAGTTTCCTACAGCTTGTTTAATATTGAAACTTAATGAGTCTACCTAGTGCTATTACTGAGAAAGTAATGCTAGGCTTTGCTAAGGAAGGAGCCAGACCCCAGGGCATTGGAAGAGAACAGCTAACCAGACTTTAATATAGAAAAATAGATAAATAGGGTGATAATTCAATTGGAAGGCAATGTACCTATCGTGCACCAGGAGCAAGCACAGCTGGAAGATTTGAAAGTGATTTGGAAGCAAAAACCTCTCATTGAATTACAGAAAAAAATCAAGTTAGGGGTTGGCAGTGGAGTGAAACCTGGTTGGGAGGTTGTAGAAAAGAGGCTGCCAGCTCTTCTGTTGTAAGCCAGAGTTCCTCAGAGGCCAGCCTACCTTGAAAGTTTGTTTTGGGTTAGATCTAAGCCAACATTCTCCTAAACACACACACACACACACACACACACACACACAGAATTGTTCTTTATTTACTGGCTATCCACATCTCTGGGGGTTGGCCCTGAGGCTGTCACTGAAACCAGTGTTGTTCAGAAGCCATGGATGCATAATAGTTTAATGCAGGCATGTGATGCCACAGAGCAACCAGCTAAGGGGACATAGTTTTAAAAAAGGACAGTATAATTTTTTAAATTAGTTAACATGGCAGTTAGTGTTGGTTTCAGAAGTAGAACCCAGTGATTCATTTCTTTAATATGAGGTCCAATGCGTATCCCAAGTGCCCTCCTTAATGCCCATCACCCGTTTAGCTCATCCCTCCACCTCCCCTCCAGCAACCCTTGGTTCGTGCTCTCTATTTAAGAGTCTCTTATGGGTTGCCTCCCTCTCTGTTTTTATCTTATTTCCCCTTCACTTCCTTTGTGTTCATCTGTTTTGTTTCTTAAACTCTACATGTAAGTGAAATGATATGATATTTGTCTTTCTCTGACTTATTTTACTTAACATGATACACTATTGTTCCATCCATGTTGTTGCAAATGGCAAGATTCCATTATTTTGATGGCTGAGTAATATTTCATTCTCTCTATATACCATATCTTGTTTGTCCATTCATTAGTCAATAGGCATTTGGGCTCTTTCTGTAATTTGGCTATTGCTGATAGTGCTGCTATAAACATTAGGGTTCATGTGCTCCTTCAAATCAGTATTTTACATACTTTGTATAAATACCTACTAATGCAATTGCTGGGTCAGAATTTTTTGAGGAGCCTCCATACTGTTTTCCAGAATGGCTGCACCAGTTTGCATTCCCACAAACAGTGCAAAAATGTTCCCCTTTCTCCTCATCCTCACCAACATCTGTTGTTTCCTGAGTTGTTAACTTTAGCCATTCTGACAGGTGTGAGGTGCTATCTCATTGTTGTTTTGATTTGTATTTCCCTGAAGATGGGTAATGTTGAGTATCTTTTCATGTGAAAAAAAAACATTATAGTTTATATTGAGTTCATACTGGCATAGATTGAGGAAGTTAGTGAGGGAAAATATTTGTAGGATACTTTAATCTTTGTCTGGAGGCCTATTTGGGATCTGTGGAAGAAATCCTTAATTCTGGATTGTCTACATGGCACTAGATGATTTCTTAGACTTGCATTTTAGGTCAAATGAATGTGTATTTTGTGCTCCTGCTACAGAAAGATCAAATGTGGAGTAGAACCAAGTTGTTCCTTCAGGAGCTTAGAGTTTAAAAGTGGCAGGTAGGCAACAATGAGAGTATAAATCCTACTTAAGTGAGACAAAAATTAAGGCCAAAGAGAGGCAGTGACAAAATGCTGGGAGCTTGAAAGAGTCACATGTCATTTTTCTTATTCTTTTCTTTTCTGAGAAGGTCAGATTCTTCAGTGGCATTGTTGGTCTTCTGTACTCTTTGTAGGTATTAAACTGTAGATTTCCTAGACATTGTTTTTGAAGGGATATATAGATGAGTCTTCTAGATTATTTATATTTGTTTCATTTTTCTAGCATTGTCAAAGGCAATTCTTCCTTCTTTTACTTGCACTAGAGCAGCCAGTTCACCTTCCATTGCTGATCATTGGAAGGACATCTGTATAAAAATGTGTAGCCCTCTTGCCTCCCGAGATGGAGAAAGGTGGAGTCCAGCTTTTGGATTCTAAGTCCTAGGTTGGTCAGTGCCTGGTAATGCAGAAGCTCACTCAGTCTTTGCTCTTCAATGACTTTGGTTCCAAGCAGGAGAGCTTTAGGAATACTAGAAAGGATCTCTCAGTCCATGTTTAATCAGCAATGTGGTAGGTCTTGAAATATATTTACAGCTTGCTGCTCTATCCATAAGAGTGAAACCAGATTGCTTTAAGCTTCTCCAAACTAGCAGGACACTGTTTCTAGTACTCACATTCCCAATTTTATGTGCTTCCTTGATTTATATCTATTTTGTACATCAATTCTTTCCTTTGATTGCTCCTTAAAAACAGGATATGTGCCTAAATTATCACTGTATCCTTAGTCATTCCAGGAAAGGTGAAGGGGGTTAATTATGTTCTGGAATAGACAGGTAGGTGAGGAAAAAAATATAGTTTTATTCATGGTATTTTTAGAACTTTCTGTAGACTTTGAACCTTATTTCAAAATTGTTCAGAAAGAACTATTTTGACAATCAGGGTCACATTATTTCAACTCTCTGAGACTTACTTTTCTTACCTACATATGGATGGTTGAAATTTAAGATATGGGGATGTTCTCCAACTTCCCAGTACTGACATTTTAGGACTTGGCAAGTCCCCATGAACTTAAAGCACTGAAGTGAATGTTGAAATACAGATAACTTTTCTGGCAAAGGGTTATATGCAGTAGCTGTTTTCTACCTGGAGTGTATGCTTTCTTGAACATATACAAAAACTGTCCAGAGCTGTGTGGGAAACATATACTTTAAAGAAATCTGTTCTCAGATTCTTACATCTTCTTTTGAAAACTTGAGCTTTGAGAAAGTTCCTTTGCACCGTCATCCTTTTGTTCCCACCTCAGTCTTCATGATTTTCCTGTTAACATTTAATAAAATCAATTTCTCACTCATAGTGACTCTCACTGAGTTTCATTGCCCTGGGAGGTGAAAACTTCTGAGCCATCAAACAAGAGGCCAGAAGGAAAGGTCCTGCTTCAAAGAGAGGTCCTGAGAAAGCAAAGCAAGAATGCAGGACCCAGCTTCATCCAAGTGGCACACCCCTGGCAATCCTTTCTGGTTTTCCACCTGTTAATCTGTATTTGAATTAGCACTCAGAAGAGAGATGCTTGCCGTTAAGTAATTTATTAATACATTTGTTTGAACTCAAAAAGCTGAAGTCAGGCTTTTTTTCTGACAAAAAATAATGATCATTCCTATTTGATCAAGTGGATGCAAAATTTTGTTTTGCCCATTTGGTCATGTGAAAGACTGTATACATCAGTTGAGTGAGGTAATATTTCAGCTCCAAAGTTTTAACAAGTAGCACATACTGAAAACACATTCAGAACATACACTAGACTGGAAATTACATCCTTTGTGATTACACATTCTTATTAAAAAATGTAGAGGTCTGCTTAACACTGTGGAAGAGGGTTTTCCAACACTCTAGGTGGGTCTCTAGAAACAAAAGTTGGAAATTCAGGGAAGTGTAGATACTATGGTTAGCATTAATTCCACTTATTGTATTTAATGATAAACATGGGAAAAGTATGTTCCATGTAGACTTACCTAGTCACCCCCATTAGAGCAGATTTCAGAGGCAGTCCTCCGGGGAATAGGTTCTACCAACACCATGTCCATTGTCAGCTGCACTGGCAGCTTCACAAGCCTGCAAAAAAATTACCCAGCAAGCAGAGATCTCAATCCCAAGTCTCCTCTCTGCCCACAATGCATGCTACCACATTTTCCTGATTTTCTTTTCTGTACATTAATGTTTTAAATCATTTCAACCTCTTCCAAATCTATAGTTTCACCTCCTCCATGTGCCTTCTTTTTTTTTAAATTTTTTAAAATTTTTATTGAGACAGAAATAGAGCATAAGTGGGGGAGGGTCAGAGAGAGAGGGAGACACAGAATCTGAGGCACACAGCTGGATGTGGGACTTGAACTCACTAATTGCGAGATCGTGACCTGAGCCAAGGTTGGCCACTTAACCAACTGAGCCACCCAGGTGCCCCTTGATGTACGTTCAGTAAATGACCTTGCTTCTTCACAAAGAAGATGAAGGTGAGTCAGGTGATGCATCTCTCCCCTTGTGCTACCTGCCCTACACGTCCATTCTAGTTTTCCTCCAGTCTTAAGTAGGAAGAGGCACATCCTCATGAGTAAGACCAATCTCCTTTTAACTCATAACTTTGCTTTTTCCCTTATTTCCACTTTTTCCAGTCATGATTGAAAAACTGAAGTTTCCCCATTTTTTTAAAAAAAATGTTTTGTTTATTTTTGAGACAGAGAGAGACAGAGCATGAGAGGAGGAGGGCCAGAGAGAGGGAGACACAGACTCTGAAGCAGGCTCCAGGCTCTGAGCTGTCAGCACAGAGCCTGAGGTGGCGCTTGAACCCACAAATGTGAGATCTGACCTGAGCCGAAGTTGGATGCTTCACCAACTGAGCCACCCAGGCGCCCCGTGAAATTTCCGCATCTTAAACAAATGGACAGTAATTACTGTTGTGCCATGCACTGTCTCTCAAGTGTCCTCTCTACTCTGCGAGTATCTAAAGAAATGTTAACTTGTACCTTTCATACATCTCCAAACTCCACTCATTTACTAGTCCACTCCAGTATGGCTCCTGTCCCCTCTCTGCATAGAAAATACTTTTGTTTAGGTTCCCATGGACCCACATGGTACTAAATTCAATAAGAATGTTTTAGTCCCTACCTGCTAGGTACCCCAGGAGTGTCTGCTTCTATTGGCAGTGTCCCTTTTCTTTAGATCTATTTGTTTTGCTCTTGACCGCCATGATGTTGTATTCATAGGCATGTCTTAAATCACCCTTCTTTCTCCCAAGGAACCCCCAAACACTTGTTACTAGACCCAGGGATACCTGGTTTGAGTTGTGTAACATTTTCCTACAAAAAGGCCTTCTTTCCCTTACATTTTATACTATCTTCCTAAGTAACTTTATTCTCATCATTTCTATTGCCATTTATGTGCAACTGTCCCCAAATTTTAATTTCTAAGCTTCAGACTCATGCATCTGCTTGCTGATGTGGCATATTCTACTAGATATCTTAAAGACATCTCCGATTCATCCAAGACTGAACTTATATGTTTGCCCTCAAATCTGGCTGTTGGTTCTTACAGCAAATTGCACAAACACATCTCCACTTACAGAAGACAGAAATCAAGTACTCTTTTGGCTCCTGCTTTACTCTCAACCTTCAGATGTAAATTACTTATGAAATTTGAACTGCTAAATATTCCTTGCGTCCATCCCCTTCTCTCCAGCCTATTTTACCAGCCCAGCCTAAATATATTTTTGTAAAATACTTACATCTATGTTAAGTAAAAAGTGATAACATCTTCCGGAGTTTACAACGTATGGACATGTAAAAATTATGACAACTCCCGCATATGGGGAATAAATAGGCTAAGATTCAAGTGTTCTACATTTTATGAAGTTATACAATAGTAACTCTAAGTATACTTTAAAAGATTAAGGATGTATGGCTTAATCTGTAGAGCAACTATTACAAAATAGTGTTAAGAGGTATAAGTAAAAGTCAATAGGTGTATTAAAATGGGATTCTGAAAGATATTGAAAAAGAAAGAGGCAGGAAAGGAGAACCAGTGGGATAAAAACTACAGGGAACAAACAAAAACTAAATAATAAACTAAAAACGAAAAAAGACCCTAATAATAAAATCCATTGGTACCAGTAGTTGCATGAAGTATTATTGGAGTAAATGCTCTAATTAATTTAAAAGGGAGAGATTGTCAAAATAAATGAAACAGTGAGACCTCATTAACATATTATCAACAAGAGAGATACTTTAAAAACAAAGCACAGATATTTTGAAAGTAGTTGCATGATGAATATAAGAGAAGGGAAATAAAAATAATATAAAAACAGGGAGAGAAACAAAACCTAAGAGACTTTTAAATACAGAGAACAAACCGAGGGTTGCTGGAGGGGTTATGGGTGGGGGTGGGCTAACTGGGCAAGGAGCATTGGGGAAGATGCTTGTTAGGATGAGCACTGGGTGTTAATATGTAGGGGACGAATCACTGGATTCTACTCCTGAGATCATTATTGCACTATGTACTAGCTAGCTTGGATATAAATTAAAAAGTAAAAATAAATAATAAAAGAAAGTAGTTGCATAAAAAAGAGTAACTATGCAAACAGGGAGGCTGGAGCGGCTATGTTAATATCATTAATATAAGCTTCAAAGTAAAAATTAATACTAGAGATAAAGAGGAATGATTCACAATGCTGAGGGTCAATTAATAAAAAGGATATCGCATTCTTAAAGATCAGAGCCACTTATTAGTTATATGACCATAAGACATTGAACTTCAGTTTTCTTATCCATAAGATGTATTATAGCATATCTGGACAAATATGCTTAGATAATACATATGTAAATAAATATTAATAAACAAGCAAATGGCATTTATCTATATCCCTTGGCACATGGTAGGTGTTCAATGAACATTAATTCTTTTTCTTACATAACACGGTCAGTTTTGGCTCAGGAAGGCCGAAAAGAGTGATGAGCCTTTTTGTTACAGAGATAATTCCAATCCATAAAAACAGAACAATAGAAAGTACAAATGATAAATTTAAAATTTGTTTAATGTTGGCATAGCTTAGGGGGGTTTACTGGTACTGCTTCCCAGAGAGGGGATTTCAACCTTTACCTTGAGGTTCTGGAATTGGAGGAAAGTGTTATTGAAAAGTGATTTTCCCTTCTTAGGCAAAAGTAACAAAAGCTAATCTTCACCCAAGCGTATTATTTTGGGGATGTTTTATCTTTCAGGCAAAGGGACTGGTAGTCTCTTCTTCAGTACGGCTGCTAACATCACAAGCCACGATAGCACAACTACCTTCCATTTATTGAGTGTTACATACACTGTCATATGTAATTTTAACCAGAGTTTCTTGAAGCACATAGGTATTTTTTATGTTGCACATGAACTGGGGTCCATTAAGTGTTTTCTTCTAATGCACAAAGCTCTTACATAGTAGACATAAGGTATTTTCAACCTAAAACCTAGCTTCTTAAATTATATTGCCTATAAAAATGGGTTGCACTTTCCCTAAATGTTTTTAAATGGTTTTTGAAACTTGAAATTTTGTAGGACCTCCAAAAATTTTATCATATTGTGAAATAATTTTAAATGAAAATTAGAGCTATTTTTGAGGAATACCCTGATGGGATTTTAAATAGCGTAATCAAAGCTCAGTGTTTCCACTAAAATGGACTTACAGGAAATATATAGGGGAAAATGGCCACATGTGGCCTAAAATATGGAGAAAAACATTTATGTTCAATTAAGTGGTAACTAAACAATTCAACATTTAAAGTTGAACTTAATGCCTATTTTTCCTTCAGAAAATTTTATGAATAAGAATTTCACAGTCAACTATGAAATTTAATGGAAAATTCCTCTACTGCATCTGTATTAGGATTTGTTGATCTTGAGGTCACTTTTCTAATTTCATGGAAATTAAGTGTCTGTGAATCAGTTGTCCAAAGTGGAAAATTTCTTATAGTTTGACAATGATGCTATATTGCAATGATAAACATTTCATATTTACTGAGCAATTATTATGAGCCAGTCACTCTGTTAAATGGTCTCCATACATTAATCTGAAAGTCATGAATTCTCAAGGAGATAGTTATGATGGTTATGCACATTTTATAGCTAATGAAAATTAAAGTAGTAGAGGTGAAGTGACTTGTAAGTCACATAGTACATGGTGGACATGCAATGACAGTTTAGGCCACTTGACTGGAAAAGGCTCTATATTGAACTCTTGGTAGAGATTAGAAATTTTCTTTCACATAATCGTCAGAATCCCATTTCCCTTTTCCTGTTATCTTCTCTGGGCTAGTAGGATTACAATGACTCGAAAGCTTAGAAAGTATAACAGAATAAGAAGAGGATTCAGGACAGGGTGACCTGGAATGAGCAGCTTAGTTCACTCATACAACATGCCTTAAGAAGAACGGGTAGTCCTTGGTTGGGTTTCCTGTGGTGTGCTGCTTTCCACCAACACTGTGACAGCGTCAGAATTTGATCGGGGTCGTGGCGCAAGGTGGTCACTGGCAAATAAAGCCTCAGACTCACACGTTAGGTCTTTCCCTGGTAGAAAATGAGTAACATTGTCTTGGTCCTCATCCTGATTCTCCCACCTCCTAACTAGATATGATTTTGGCAAGTCATTTCCTGTAGCATCTATTTCCCCAACTGCAAAATGGGGGCTGATAGTGTATTTCCATTTAGGGGTTTTATTGTGGTCAGGAGAGAATTCATTTAAAGCGCTTAATATGATGTCAAATGTGCCATAAGCCTGAAAAATACATGTTAGCTACCACCATATCATTATTGCTTTCATCATTGTTGTCCTTTGTCAAATAGCCCTCCGTGTGATAAATGTCACAGATAAAAGTTGGGAATCTATGATGGTTTTAGAAAGTAGTTAACTTTTGGTGGGAAGTCTCCATCCTCCCTGGGGACTTGACAACACTTTGCAGTTGGCTCTGCTGTGTGATATCCCTTTGATGTCTTGACATGCATTGTTTAGGTAAAGAAAGGCACTAAATGCAGGGGTGGTTTCATGGAGAAGGTAGGTAAGTAAATACTATCTGAAGTGGTTGTTTATCCTGTCTCTTTGTACATTTCTCCCTGAAAACGTTTCCTGAGAGAAACTCAAGGCATGAGTTGGGATTTATTTGATAAGGATTTCTGGTATAAGTGGGCCTTAGCGACTGACATTGTAAGAAATAGTGGTGACTCTCCACTGAGTCATATTTCTGATCTTTACTTTGTGACTGGCATGGAGAAAGGAGAGCCGGTTGGCATGGGGTGCTGCATATAGCAGCGCACAGTGCAAACGAGCAAGCCTAACATTTCATGGCAAAGCATCTTGCCATCTTGCTGCAGCCATATGGAAGTGGCTGAAGTTTCTTAGAACAATAAAATGCTTAGCATTTGGGGGACCAACTACTGTTAGGGAACGTTCTTTTTAAGTGAAGAGCTGTGAACAGCTAGCAGAGAGCAGCAATCTCTTTAGCTTCTCAAAAAAGATTTTAGGGTATTTGTGTGTGTGTGTGTGTGTGTGTGTGTGTGTGTGTGTGTGTGAGGGAGGCTTCAATTTAGGACACAGACACTGATAACTTTATTAAATATTGATTTTTGAAATATATATATATTCACTAAGCCATGAGCCAGAGATCAGAGTTGGTGATAAAAATAATTATTCGTAGTATTTCAGCTTTATTGCAAACAAAATGAGTTGGCATAATCTTTGTATATAACTATATATAAAAATAACTCCCATCCGTAGCCCACTTGGAAAGTGGATGGCACTCTTCCTTCTGTGACAACAAGGCCCACTTCAGAGTAGAACAATATTTGTTTCTTTTGTGGCTTCCAGGACTGGCGAAGCCAGGATTTCTAGCCCTAGAACAGACTTTCAAAGACTGTTAACCCAGGCTCAGAGACAAAGGTGCAGAATTTGTGGCAAGCAGGGCTTGGGAAAATTCTCTGGAGAGGAAAGGGCCACTTGAACAAAGGCCAGGAATAAGCAGTGGCCTTGCTAAGTCAATACAACATTTATTTGGTATCAGGAGGGTCTCAGACTCTGGGAATCCTGAGAACCTTCAATGTCAGTTACCTCTGTAGATGAGGTGTAATGAGGGGAGATTACTGATTCATGCAAGAAGTATCTCCTAAACTCAAAGATGTAAATTTAAGCATGGGGAGGGTCTGCTTCTGGAGTTTGGAGGAGGCTACCTTCAGAACAATGGGCTTCTTGTCTCTACCAGGATCCAGGCAGAGGCTAGACAAGCACCTCTCTCTGGATATGCTGTTGGTGGGGTATTGAGTCAGATCAGACACCCACAAAGTGTTAAGCATTCTATAATCTTCTCTACTTTGTATACTATGTGCTTTTAGGAATGTAATGAGAGCAATACTCGTGTTGATGTTGATGATGACAACAATGCTAGCTTCCATTTGGTGAAATGGAATATATTCTAGGCACTGTGATGAATGTTGAGCAATCCGGACTTATAATCCTTATCACTACACTAAGATTGGTACTATCTCCATTTTATGGGCAAGGAAACCAAGGTTTAGATTGGTAAGGCTTAGTTCCTCTGCTTAAATGTTTTGGGGTGAGATAGGACTCACAAATGCAAATAGTTGCTGAAAACCTCAAGTACCTGTCGACACTTAACAGTATCCCTGTAACAGTGTGAGAACCGTTGTAAGACAGCACATATGATGTGCATGCCAAGTGTTTATGACTGGGGGCCAAGAAGGAGCTTTATGGTGGAGGGTGGGAACACATTACTTAAGAGGATGGTCTATTTGGTCAAGTAAGTGGAAGGTTTATGCTTAGTTTGGAATAAAATCTTTAAAAAATGAATGTGCTAGCTGGAATTTTTACTGTGGTGTCAATAACTTCCCAGGCTATAGCTCTCAAATTGGCTTTGCACTCTGGATAAATATCTTTCCCATTTTATTTGGCTTTAAACCTGAGTTACAGGAGACACAAATCACAGTAAGTAGGAATACCCAAATTAAATGAGGGTTCAGTTTTGAGTCTATCTGTCTTGGTGTTCTTAAGCCACACATTTTAAAATCCCTTTAGATTACGTTGGTGGGATTCTAAGTAAATCCAGATAAAGAAAACAGATATTTCTTATACCTTTCTGAACTCTTAACCTTGCTAAACTGTTCTGTGAGACAGCAGATACTGACAACTTTGAAAGTTGTGCGTGTACATGCACCTGCATACACAGAGACTTTCTTTAACTTTTCCTGAGATAATGTGCAGTATGAGTTGGAAGATGTGGATTTCAGTGGGGACTTTGCCACAGTGACCTTCTGATTGACCTTAACATTCCTATCTGTGAAGAGTGACCTCTGTACATGATGCTATAATGGGATCATTGTATTGAAGATCCCTTGATTTTGTAGGTTTTTTTTTTTTTCACGTAAGAAAAAAAGTCGAAGAAACTGGAAGTCATCCTTGAGTACAATCTATTTTCTACCCTACTACTTTATGGGCAATTTTGGAGGTCATGTCAAGCATTCATTTAAGGAAGGAATGATTCTAGTGCAAATTAAACCAAATAATCAGTCATCAGTATCTTCAAGGAGAAGCAAGTTTATGTAACCTCAATTAAAAACAAATATCACTATAAATCGGTTTTTCTGCTTCTTGAACTTCATATAAATGCTTGTTTGAAATATTTGCTATTTGGTGCCTGACTTCTTTTGCTCAACATAATATTTTTGAAGTGAATCCATGTTGTGTCATCTATCAGCAGGTAAGGTTTTGCATTTTGTTATATGTAAACTATACCTCAGTTAAAAAAGAAAGGAATAAAAAAATAGTTAACAAGGAATAAACAAACAAAATAAAATAATCACCTCCTGGGTCTTGGTACAGGCTGAGATTAGGAGAGACTATATTATGGGATAGGAGAGATCACTTGGGGAAAATTTTTCTGCATCAGCAAATTATTCTTCCCTATTTTGGGCCCTTCCTTTTGTGTAATCGGAAGTGAAGGAGAACTATTTAGGCTTCTAACATATCAGTTTTCCCCATTGTGATCCCACTCAACGCAATGTTAAAAATCCTCGCTGTCTTGCAACATGGAGATGGTGCTTTTCACCTGCAGTCGTTAGCAAGGCATTTGTGTGGATCTGCTCTTCTAGCATGAGGTGGGGACATGACTAGACACAAGCATGAAGTCTAGATTCCAAGCCTGGAGTTTCAAGCTGTTCAGAGCCAGGCCCTGATTCAGACTGATGTGTTCCCACTCCGTTCTGATTTTGGATGGCTTACAAAGGAGCCAGACAGCTCATCATCATGGCACCCTAGAGCTAAATTTAAGATGGTAGGTTTTCCAGAGTGGTAATTCATTCAAGTCAGCTAGCATTTATATAGTGGTTATTGCATGCCCATCTGTTTTTAGGTAGAAATAAATCATGGTGTGATCTTTTAAACTCTACTTTTTGTTCTCTTATTCCCTATCATATTCTGATATGAGCACCATTTGATATATCATAGACTGAGATACTAATCTTGTCTCTGAAAAGTGAGAGCATCTTTCAATTTTCCCCTTATTCCTGGCAAGCTCTTTCTCTGGAAAATCTTCACTCATCCACTCATTCACTCATTCATTCACTGACTTACTCATTAAACCAATATTCTATTCTTGGTGATGTATTATAAAACAAAAATGCAAAATTTTCTGTCTTCTTTGCCACAAATATACCTGTTATCCATTGATTAAGAATCCTCTTATGTCCCTCAGGAATCCTCCTTCTTCTGAGCTTCTGCAGGCCTAATTTTCAACATCATCCACAGATACTGCTTATTCTTCCTGGAACTTTTCCTTTACAAGGTTAGATTGTTACTGAATTCTTTGAATGCAGATATTTCCATCTCCCAGCAGCATTATCGCCTCCAACGGGTTGTGTGTTCTAGATCACTGGACTTCTGACCATATCTGCCTCAACACATTGTACATAGTAGGTGTCACGTGGACAAGGGAAGGGACATTTGCTCTTTGGCATTTATATGAAGGAGTAGATCTTGATGTCCAGGAGAGCGCTATCTTCTCTTAAAACCTGGGAATCATTCTAATGTAATTCCATTTAAAACATTCCATTAATTTGAACCTGAAACTGCTATTATCTTGGGGCTTGACACATTTATGTCACTCAAAAAAATTAATTTTAGGACTTCCTCATGAAGATCCCATGGGTCTTGCATATGTAAAGAACAAGAAGTTTGCCAAAGGACCTCTGAAGTCCTTCACAGCGGGGGAATGGTCTTTCCTGGAGTGGGAACATTCAAACAGATAATCGAGAACACTGAGTTCCCTGGAGCAGTTCCGGCCAGAGGGAATGTCATGAGCATGGTCTTATTCCTGGTCTTACTGTTTTTCTTCCTATATGCGACCCCTGAAGGAAGAGTATGATTTTTCAGTAATAACATGAAGAACTGTGCTCTGGATAAGTATATTGAGGGTCAGAGAGTTGAGGAAAACTTCTGAATTATGAAAGTTGCCTTGTTTCCTGAGCCCTACCCAATATCCCCTTTGTCAAGAAGCCCTTAATAGGTGTTATGCCCTCACCCTACTTAGAGCAGGTCATCTTTGGAAGGGGCTACCACAGGAGCATGAAGTTCTTGTGACTCAAGCAGAGGCCATATAAGAACCTCTCAGGGGATTTGCTGGGGTGGGGGCCACCAGGGACCTAGATCTCACCAGCCCTTTCTATCCTCCTTCAAGATGCATGCATTCTCTCTGATGTTATGTGAGAGGAACTCTATTGCAAGGGGGAGGAAAGGCTTTAGTGAGGGGCTGCGAGTGGTCTTCCTAAGCCCATCAATGCACGGTGGGGATTCTGGGGTGAGCTATCCAAGGATAACCAGTGCACCCAAGTGCAACACTGCTCGCAGCCTTGAGCATTTCCACTTAACACTTTCGTCTCCATTTCCATTTCCCGCAAAATGAACTCAAACTGCCTACCACCTACATATCCTACAGGCTCCTGTGAGGTTGAATACGTTAATGGTTATAAAGTGCTTTGACCTTCTCTCTTGGAAAGTACTGCAGGAGTAAAAAAATATTATTATTATCATTTCACAGACATTTTGCAGTTCCCACTGGTTAGTTTCATTCTCTCCTTCAATCTTGAATGCATTAAAATGGCTAAATAAAAAGTATTTTGAGTAAATAAAGATACCCATGATTTTTAAAAGTTCTTTATTATATATTTTGATATGCATCATCACCTTCTCCTGACTTTCCACATAAAGTGCTATGACTAAACAGCCCTGTAATGATACTGCTACTTGGCTATAATTTAGAATGCTATAAAGATTATTTAGCACAAAGAAGTATTTCCAGTTAAAATTTAGCAACTCCTTTCAAATAGATTTACATTAAATCTTTGACTGAATTTTAGAAACATTGAACAGAGCCAAAATAAAATCTAGTTCATGTTCTTGTAAAATATCTGTTCCTTTCCTGGATCTTTACCGTGTGTGTGTGGGGGGGGGGGGCATTGATTCCCTTTCTGTTTAGAATTAGCCTACCTATCCCTCTTTTTTTTTCCTACCTCTTTTTTCCTCTCTCCTTCCTCCCTCCTTACATCTTTCTGCTTCCCAAAAACAAAAAACAAACACACACACACACAAAAACCCTACAAAAACCACAAATTGAATAAAGTACTTCTTTAGCATCTGGCATATCGTGAAGCCTAGATAAATATTCAGTCATTGTTGTTATATACCAGATACTGTTTAAGTTCTTGAGAAGAAAAAGGAGATTGAGTTCCTGCCCTTAAGAATTATGCAGTCTAGAGAAATAGAGACATAGACATATAAGAGCATAAATAACAGCATGTTGTTATAGTGCTAAAATGGGGCATATAAAAATGCTGTGAGAGTTAATAATATCTTAAGGAGCCAATAAACCATAACAGTTAATTGCACGGACTTTAGAGGCAGGCCACCCCTGATAAAATGTCAGTCTTTCCACTTACTTTCTATGTGACCTTACACAAGCTGATAATCTCTCTGTGCTTCGTTTTCTCTTCTGTAAAAAGAAGATACTTCCTCTTCTGGTTGTTTTAAGTCTTAAAGGAGTTAGTATATATACAGAACATAGGCTTGTCCCTGGAATGTATAAAAGCATTCAATACATGTTAGTACTCATTTTTACTGGAAATAGGAAGAGATCATATACACACACATACACAGTCCTTCACTTAAACTTTTCAAATTATCATCTTATTTCCTTCATATCTTTAACAGCCACATTTTATGAAAAGGGTTTTATATTTTATTTTCCAGACCCTCCTTTTACCCCTTCAATACCACATTTTTATTTAATTCCATCAGCATACTATTTAAAAAATTTTTAATTTTTAAACTTATTTTTGAGAGACAGAGAGAGACAGAGCATGAGCAGGAGAGGGTCAGAGAGAGAAGGAGACACAGAACCGGAAGCAGGCTCCAGGCTCTGAGCTAGCTGTCAGCACAGAGCCCGACGTGGGGCTTGAACCCATGAACCATGAGATCATGACCTGAGCCGAAGCAGGAAGCTGGATGCTTAACTGACTGAGCCACCCAGACTCCCCTATTTAAAATTTTTTAATGTTTAGTTTTGAGAGAGAAAGAGAGAGAGACAGACAGAGTGTAAGCAGGGGAGGAGCAGAGAGAGAGAGGGAGACACAGAACCAAAGCAGGCTCCAGGTCCTGAGCTGTCAGCACAGAGCCCATTGCGGGGCTTCAACTCATGAATCTTGAGATCATGACTTGAGCCGAAGTCAGTTGCTTAACCAACTGAGCCACCCAGGTGCCCCCTCCATCAGCATAATATTGAATTATAGTATTGGATCCTTCTAAACTCTGATAGTTCCATGATGCAAAGACTGCAGGCATGCTTAGACAATAGCAATTGAAGACTGATCCAGGGACTCCTGCTGCTTCTGCTCTCCAAGTACACCACTTTCCTAGGACTGCACCGTTCTCTCCTCAACCCACCCCATTTGGGCTTTTGTTCCTTTTACTGAACTTAACACCAACTGCCTTCATTTTGTCAAACCCAGTGTCCAGTGTCCTATTTCAACCCTCTGTTCCCAGTTCTTATGAAAGGCCACATTTTAGGGAAGCTGGAAGGTTTCCTATTGACATCTTCCTCATCTTCATCACGTGCCCTTCTTGAGTTCATTTCAAATCTTTCAGTAGTAGCTGACCTCCACCACTTCCTCTTCCCATTGTTACCGCCTTTCTCTGCTGGTCATTGAGGAAAGACTCCAATAAGCCTATCTGTATTGATTTAGTGCACTTTCTAGGGGGCACTTGGAATTTAAAAGCCCAGAGAGACAATTCATGACACTTGGGGATACACTGTAATGCTAAAATTTCAGGGTCTGAAGTAGGCACCAGGAGAAATTTCTGAGCATGGATGCTCTCCCGTGTTTTTTAAAGAAGACTCTAAAAACTACCAAGTGGCCCAACACTATGAAAATCCAGACTCTGTTAAATTCCTACCAACCTGGCTAGGGATTAGTCTTCACTGTGAGTTTACCTATTAGATTGAATGAGACAGGAAATTCAGGGGACTGGGAGAATAGCCAAAAAATGACATATCACCTTAAGAGGTGATGGGGAAAGAGGGAACTGTCACCTATTTCTACACCCCACTCTCTCTTTCTCTGACATTTCGTTGCTGGTGTCATCTCCTAATTGTTAGATTCCTTTTGGAAGTCTTACACATGAATTAATAAACAATATGCTGTCAATTAATTCTTACTGATCAAAGAAAATATCGTGGACAATTAGAGATTTTGAAAAGAAGATATCCTTAGCATGGGCTTAAATATTGTTCAAGAAGCAGTGAGTTTACAACTGAATTTATTCACAAAGTAAACTGATAGGCTCAATGTTTTTAAAATATCATATGTCATATATTAAAACATCAGAATTAAATTAAAATTGCATAATAATGAGTAACATGTATGTGTGTGTGTGCGTCTGTCTCAGAGTGACGAAGTTCTCTGTGATAGTTTATACTAACAGTCACCATGGGCGGCCCCAAGTTTCATTAGAGGAGATATATAACTCACAGACACAATTAGTGGCTGCAATAGTCAAAGCTCACTGAATATCCATTGTGATATGGTTACAACAAGCATTTTAGATTCTGGCATATTCTGAAAAGAAAATTATGGTAACATGGTGCTGCTGCCAATTATCTGAATATGACTGACAGAGCAGCCATGTATAAAGTCAAGCTTGTGATTTCTCTTCGACTGTTGGTTTTTGAACTACGGGGGGTTGAGTTCCCAATCAGATTTTCTTGTTTCCCAGACTCAGCCTGTGTACAGCTGCATTTTCCTTACTTTAATTTTGTCATCCAAGGGCCAAAGAGCCTTTTTACCCTACACACAGTGGGCTTTATTTCTGACTTGGTAGCTACAAGGAAGCAGAGAATTCCGGGCAAGGCATCTCACACATGGTGGTGAGCAATTGCCTCATGATGCACCAGCCTTTGAGACTTATATGCACTGAAGGATAATAAGTTGGACCCCTCAGATATGCTTTCCTTACTTTATATTCAACCCAACACCTTGGTCTTTCCATTACCCCAAGGGCTGGCTGCATTGCATTTCCTAAAATTTCACATATACTTGCTACCTCCCTCTGTCAAGAATTCATCTTATGGAACCACACACGGAGAGCACCTTACTCTTTGTGGGTGACATTCAATCCACCATCAATCCTATTAGCTATACCTGTAAAAGATCTGCATAAATGACCACCTTTCTCCACCTTGGTCTCTATTACTTGAGCCCCAAACACCATCTCTGGCTTGACCTTGAAATAACATTCTAAGCCTTAGATCATCCTCTTAGATGCTTACTTCCTTGAAATTCATTCTCTATAAAGCATCCAGAATGATCTTTCTGAAACTTAAGTTAGAAGGGGTTACTAGTCTAGGAAAAATCTTTTCATGGTACCCTACCTGACTCAGAGCACAAGCCATGGCCCTTACTAGCAGAACCACCCACGTGGTCCGATGTTAGCTGGCCACCTGCTCTGTCTACCTGCCCCTTGTTGACCCCCCCTCCTTCCTGGGCCACATAGGTTTCCTTACATTTCCTCAGACTCACCAAGCATGTTTAAGCCTTAGGGCTAATTTGCACTTTCTGATTCTCCTGGCAGGAATGAGTTTCTCTAAGTTATCCACATGGGCTTTACTCCCTTCCTGCAGATTTCTGCTCAAACATCACCTCCACCAAAAGGCCTATGCCGAACTGCCTGTCTGCAGTAGCATTCTTCATGTGCCTACTGCCTCTTCCTTTGGCCTGCTTAATTTTTCTTCTTAGTACTTAAGCGTGCCCAACTACTGTTTTTTTTTCTTTCTTTCTCTGTTTTTGTTTTTGTGTTTGTTTTGTTTTTGTTTATTGTCTCTCTCCCCTCACTGGGATTGGGCACCTTGAGCACAGGGCCTTTTTGTGGTTTGTTTACTATCAGGCCCACTCATACAGAATGATGTCTGTGACACAGAGAAGCATTCAGTAGGGAAATGGCTAACTTAATGCCTGTGACCCTTAGTACATGGTCTTTTCCTCATTTGTTTTACAGCTGTACATTTGGCCACTTCAGTGCCTCCCTCTGATGAGTGAGCTGCTATAGCAGGCTTTCTAATTGGACCTTCATCTTCCCAGGAATTCAAGCTTGATATTTGTGTAACTCATGTTTGACGATTCTGTTATTCAGTTTTTAAAAATACTTCCCTGGAAACAAACAAACTTTCTTTCTGACAAGTTTTAAAATTATGGTAGACAACTGGGAAGAAGAAATCATTTCTAGTATATGTGGCTGTGCGTGTGTGTGTGTGTGTGTGTGTGTGTGTGTGTGTGTATAAAATCAGGGCATTACCTAACCCACTTAGCCCAAAACCTTTCTTTAGCAGATGAATCTGTAGCCTCACAATTGAAGCACTTTTCTTGTCACACAGAAAGTCACATTTGGAGGCACAACTCAATTATAGTGTTTTTTCCCTTTACTATCCTGTCCTCAGAATTGATTCCTGGGGCCATCTGTCTATGGTCTCTCTGTATGGGAGGGCGGGGGGTGGGAGTATCCTGTGTTCAGACATAGTGCTTGTAACGGACAAAATAGGAGGAGATGCATGTTCTTTTCTACGGAGTATGCCCTGGGGCCCCTCGTCTCCTTGTTCTCTATTTTGTCTTAGAATCATTAGTCATTTCTCTCCTGCCCCTGATGGTTCTGGGTACCATTTAATTCATTTATAACTTGTCCAAATTACACATACCATTATGACTTCTGACCACTTAGCTCATGGAATTCCAGGTACAACATAATTGTATACCTACTAAGTGCTTCAGTCTCCTTTTTAATTGCAGACAGAGTTTGAATTCACAGTTGCGTTCATGGAGACACATATTTCTATACTGAAACATTTTCTTCCTGCCAAAGCCAAATGTTAAATACATTCATTCTCAGCTGAAGTTTCAGAAAGCAAAATTGCATGGTTTGAGAGTGAAAAATCAAAGTATCATTTTAGGATATGTCAGGTACAATTCTAAATCTGTGTGCAAGGGCTGGAGATGCGCTAAGTACAGATCCAGGCTGGTATTAAAATTAGCATTCCTGTCGAATACAGAAGAGCAGGCACTGCTAGTTTAGCTGTACCTCCGGGGGCTGCACAGGCTTGCTTGTTCACCTGACTTCTGTGTTTATCTGAATGTTTAGGCAGGCTTTCCCGGGACAGGGTTACATACTGGCTTAGCTATCTCTCTCTGCATCCGTGAGGATGTAAGGGTGAATGCACTTTTCACTTTAGTGTTTAGGGGATCTGGTTATATTCTGTGATAAAATATTTAAAAAACCTAGAAGTCACACCCTCTTTTCATAATTCACATCCAAACAGACCTTTGCATGTGATACCATTCTCTTTTCATGATCACCTGACTCAGTGATTGTTTACCCCTGCACTGAAACTGCTAACGCAGGCATCATTAAGCATTTTGTTTCAAGACAAAAACTGTCCTGTGAGGCCACCGTGCTTCTGGTAGCCTTACCTCACTCACTGCTGAGCCTCTTATTATAACATATTCACAAACATAATGCCCCTTTTTGTGCAAAAGTGAAAAAAAATCATCAGAAAAATAAATCTCTTATTGGGGTTTCAAAGGAGTGGATTTTCAGTCCCTAAGAAATGTATGAAGTAGAAATAGATGAAAGAGACACAGTCAGAAATGAAATATCTTTATGATTAATCAGAGACAAGTAATTCCATCATTGAAAAATGACTCAGTGTTTAAGGCTTTTCTCTATTTCTTAACAACAGAATTCTGTAAGACTTTGAACTCTCAATATTGGAAATGTAACTACAGAAATTTCACTCCATAATTTTTTTAACAAAATGGAATATTATACCTGAAAGCATAAAATAATTGCTTCTGATTGCCTATCAATGAAAAGCCAAACTCCTGGGCTTGGACTCAGAAGCCTCTAGTGGGAGCCCCCATGTCACCTACCTCATCTCCCTACATTCATGGCAGAGACCGTGTATTTTAGTTGTCTTCATTGTAAGCTTCTCTTTCATCTTAAACACCTTTTTTTTCACCTCTCTCTGTGAGCATCTTGACCATCAAGAACCTATTGAAGTCCATAAACTACCATCGGCTACTCTTAATGCTCAGATACAGAAATGGACATTAAATGGAAGTTTAGTTCCTATCTTCAGGGAACCTTTCCTTCCTGCCCAACCTCAGATTTGTCTCTATCTTTCTTAAGCCAGAGCAGTAGCACCTGTAAACTCCCATAGCTGTCCCCACAAGCCCACTGTAGCATTATAGGCTATTTTTTTTATTATTTTAAAATCTTTAAAATTTTTAAAATTTATTTTTGAGAGACAGAGAGAGACATTTGAGCAGGGGAGGGTCAGAGAGAGGGAGACACAGAATCTGAAGCAGGCTCCAGGCTCTGAGCTGTCAGCACAGAGCCTGACGCGGGGCTCGAACCCACAAACTGTGAGTTCATGATCTGAGCCGAAGCCGGATGCTCAACCAACTGAGCCACCCAGGTGCCCCAATTATAGGCTATTTTGAAGTGGCAATAGACTAAATTCCTCCAGAACTCTGAACATGGCTTATACTTCCTTACCATTCCCCAGAGTGCCTAAGAAAGTATGAAGTTCAAGGCTTAGCATTGTTTTATGATTTGATATTTCCAGAAAGGACTCTGTTGTTTATGAAAGAGGACATAGTCTTCTCTTTAGTCATGACCAGGTGAGGTTCAGGTAATTACTATTGGCAAGAGATTTCTTAATGAAAATGTCAAGTGGCCTGGAGACACTACTCCACATCCAGCACCTCTCGAGTGGCTTTCCTCACCTACAATTAGCATTTATATTTTGGGTACTTCTTTAACATCAGTAAAAATCCTAAAATATTTTCTTTATATGGAGTGCTCACAGACACCTGCAATGAGACTTAACAACAATAGAAATCTGTAGTCCCAGTGTGTGAGATCATTAGGTACAGCATTTGCCAGAAACAAAACAAAAACTGGAGTTGTTTAAAATAGAGATTTATATACCATCATGAAACAGTACTTTTGTACAATATACAATACACTTAATACTTCCATTTTTTTATATTTTATTCTCACTGAATCCTCATATCTAGATTTTCTTTATTTTTTTTTTATTTTTAAATGTTTGTTTACTTTGACAGAGAGTGTGAGCAGGGGAGGGGTAGAGAGAGAGAGGGAGACGCAGAATCCAAAGCAGGCTCCAGGCTCTAAGCTGTCAGCACAGAGCCCAGCATGGGGCTCAAACTCACTAACTATGAGATTATGACCTGAGCCGGTCGGAGGCTCAGCAGACTGTGCCACCCAGGTGCCCCTCAAATTTAGATTTTCAAAGATGAAGAAACAGGCTTAGAGATGGCAGAGGTGGTATTGTTGAGCTATCCTAGATGAACAGGAAATATCTGCAGCAGAAACTTAATTAAGGTTGCTAGTTCTTCCTTCTATAATAGCAGCTCACCTGTCTTATAATTCCATAATACAGATCTTGGAGAGCTTTATTAGTTACAGGGAAAAGTAAAGCTGAGAATTCTTTAAACTACTTTTATTAGTCCAAATCCACACGAGACCAATATTTTTGGACTTTTTTAGTATATGTCTCCCTTTTAACATATATCACTGTACTTATGTATCCATAGAGCAAAGGAACAATACACTTTTGCTTAGTAAGCAATTGAGAGAAAGTGTAAGCTAAGTAAATATTGTATCAGGTAAACAAAAGTGGATCTCTTGGCTGGTAAATTTCCCTTCGTAAAGAATTTGTTTCAGACCTTGGAGGAAACAGCCCCATCTTTCACATTATGTGGATACTATGACTCTGTTTTTCACTTGGTTATTAGTCTGGGGTGACATGAATTCTGTTGCAAGGTGTTTACTTTTTAGAGTCCTTTGTTTTCCCTAAAGTTTATTTATTTATTTTGAGAGAGAGAGAGAGAGGGAGAGGGAGAGTGTGTACATGAGCAGGGGAGGGACAGAGAGAGGTAGACAGAGACTAGCAAGCAGGCTCCACACCATCAGTGCAAAGCCAGATGTGGAGCTTGAACCCACAAACCTCGGTATCATTACGTGAGCCAAAACCAAGAGTTAGACATTGAACCGACTGAGCGCCCAGGCACTCCACTTTTTAGAGTCATCTTGAACTTCTGTTAGAGACTGATGTCCTAACATTGTCAAAAGCCTGAATTTTTTTTTTTTTGGTCATATCCCAGTCATCCCTTTTATAGGGGTGGGCTACATTGTTCTTTGATGATCCCAGGGAACCATATCCTCTGATACCTCTGCTCTGTGTGGCCCCTTTTGTCAGTCTGGGCCATGACCCGCTTTAAGGAATAAAATATGGCAGGAATCTTGTTAGGCCTAAAAAAAATAAAAGAAATTAAAAATAAAAAAACTAAGGCAATGCCTGTTTCAGGCCTAAACCTTAAGACTTGGATACTTTCACCTTTGTGTTCTGGGGAAATCCAGCCTCCACATGAGACATGCAATTACCCTGAGACCACCGTGCAGCAAGAGGCCAGACCCCACCATGGAGAGAAGCTCGGCCAAGAACTGAAGCCCTAACCAGCAAGCCCAGCTGAGCTCACAGTTGATAGCCATCATCAGTTTGCTGGCCACGAGTGTGAGGTCATCCAGGAAGCGGTGCTTTCATCCTTGGTGAAGACACGCCCACTGATGCCCCGTGACACAGAGATGGACCCCCCTTGCTGCGTCCCACCCAAATTGTAGAATTGCAGCCAATGTCTTGGTTTTGGAATCGTTAGTTATGCAGCAATACAGAACCAAAAGAGCAAATAACCAGGAAACTGAGAGCTATTAGAAGACATCGAATGGGAGCACCTGGGAGGCTCAGTCAGTTAAGCGTCTCACTTTTGGTTTCAGCGCATGTCACGATCTCATGGGTCAAACCTCATGTCGGGTTCTGCACCGACAGGGAATATTCTTGAGATTCTCTCTTTTCCTCTCTCTGCTCCCCTCTCTAAAACTTAATTAATTAATTAAAAAGAAGAGGAAGCTGAATAGGGAATTCTGGCTTGAAAAACAAATGCTTTAAAGAGTAAAAGCTTTCGTTACCCATTTGTAACAGGTTCGTGGCCCGTTCCATCTGTCTTCCCTAGAAATCTGCCTCTCTGTTCCCTCCTTCAGTCCCCTCGTTGGCCCCCTGACCACTCGAACCCCTTCTCTCTTTCCCTGATGTCATTACTACTTCGGGTCACATAGAACAAAATGCATATTATTACAACAAGAGAAAATAATAAAAATTACCAAAACAACAGCAGCCAAACACCGGTGTAAAGTTTTATATACAAATAGGCAAGAGGAATGATTTCCAGTTATTTCCACTAATTGTGGCCAGCATTTAAGAATAAGATTTGTTTCTATTTTATTGACTGTTTTTGTCATCCTGCTAATTAGTCTTATCTGAAGCTACCATATTTTAAATGAAACCATTTGATCTGCATTTACTATCTACACCAGCAGAACTTCTAGTCCTTTAGCTCATATTCTTGAAAGGATTTTAAAGTCTGTATTAATTAATGAAGTTGGCACCCAGAGCTACAAATCATGGCAATTTTTACTTTTCTCTGCTTTCGAATGTTTTTCTTTAGCTGGTAAACAAACTTTCTTGCTGCCCAGAATAACTTTCAGTCTTTTCTATAAAAACTCATTACCATGAACTCTGAGCAGTGGCTTGCAATTTCATAGACAGTAAAATGCACGAGAAAATGTCCCAGGTCCCATCAACCTGTTTATCATTATGGTTGCTACAAAGTGTTCGTAAGTCAATATTATAGTAGTTTTATACTAATACGAATCGTGCTGGTAATTGCTCATTTATTTTTATTCTTTAGTAAAATATTTTATTTCTACCTTTTCCCAAGTTACAAAACTCAATTAATAGCACATTTTGACATGTTTATAGTTATGTTCTTAATGCAAACATGCCCATGGGACACCAACCTAGACATGCTTTTGTATAGTTAAGCATTTCTTATATGTAAGACCATAATAAATCACAACCATTAAATAAATAAAAGCAAATAATAAAAAAGAAAACAATCCCATTTATGTTTATTTATCAGGTTAAGAAAATAAATCAGTTTGATGTGCCTGGGTGGCTCAGTCACTGAAGCGTCTGACATTGGCTCAGGTCATGATCTCATGGTTCATGAGTTTGAGCCCTACATGAGGCTCTGTGCTGACAGTGCAGAGCCTGCTGGGATTCTCTCTCTCTTCCTCTTTGCCCCTCCCCCACTTGTGAGCTCTCACTCTCTCTCCCTGAAAATAAATAAACTTAAAAAAAAAACAAATCCTTACTCTGATTAAATAAATAGCATTTACAAAATAGAGAAAGAGAGAGAGAAGAAAATAAATCATTCTGGTGTGGTGAGAAGGGGATCTTAGTTGAAATCAAAAGAACTGTGTTTATATCTATTACTAAGTTACATGTCTTAAGGTTTCTCAGCCTCAGTTTCCTTGTCTGTAAGGTGCAGATAATATCACCTATTCCGTAGAATTCTTCTGGCCATCAAATGAGACGACAGTGGGCAGAATATTTAGCACAGGCATCTTGGGCAGAACAGTCCTTGAGAAAATGTTTGTTGTCTGACTCTGTATGGTTTTGAATACTGGTATTTTGTTGAGTTCATGAGGAGGCTGCTTAATAAATATCTATACTATTGCAAACATTTGGCTATATCATTGGTCTGGGTAATTATATTGCACTTCTGTGTGTCATCTGGACGATAAAGTAATCTCTCTTTTTCAGATGCATGAGCACGCAGGTGCAGGTTATCTGGACATATTGAGAATGTAGAGAATGTCTGGGTAGTTTTCATATGCAGTGTAGCTCCCTGATATGGCAAATCACTCAGATGATGGACGTAATTATTTACATTCAATTTAACAAAAAGTGGGTGATTGTGATTCATGCTGGGCAGTGGATATGCAAAGCTGACTGAGACACAACTTTTTTTCTAGAAGATCTCAGAACTTATTTATGGAGACAAATATACAGCCAACTAATCATGAAATACATCAAAATGAAATACGGGCTAAATGTAAAGGAAATTAAGTTCGATGGATCATAAAAAGTAGCTTGATTATAGGGAGATCTGACAAGTCTACAGGGAAGAGATAAACTTAATAATGGCTTCAAAGATGAAATAATTCAGAGATGACTTCTCTTGGGACTGATCTCAGTCTGTACTCCTCTGTGCTGGGTATTTTAGGTTGTCCTCCAGATGCACTCCGTGCTTCTCTGGTCTGCTCTGTGCTTAGGGTTTATCACCAGAAGAGACGACATCAACTGCCTCTGTGGGTCTCTGGCTTCAGGTTGGCTTTGCTGAATAGGGAGCACCAGTAGAAGACATGAAGGAGGGTCAAGAGTGAAGTCAGGAGTGTTCATCCTCCTGGTTCCCACCCTGCAGGCTTGTTGTGAATTGACGGAACCCTCAGATTCAGTCTCAGGTGTGTGTTTCTGCCAAGCGCCCTTCTGTTTCTGGACTGCTTTTAGTTCTTCCCCCGATGCCCTTCAGTCTGTGATGCTTGTCATTTCTCAACACCTGCACACGCCTTTGCGAATAAACCCTTTATTAAACTTAATTCAGATGATACTAATTTTGTTTTACTTTCTATTTCCAACTGAGAGACCTTGACTAGAATGCTTTCTTTCATGAAATTTTGTTGGCTTTCACTGTTTGATTTCCTAAGACACCCCACTATGTCCGTTTTCCTATTTTGCTCATGCCGCATCACTGCTGGTAGCACCAGCCCATTCTGCTTGGGCTGGTTTCCACTCCATCCTTTAAGACTCTTAGTTCAAGAAGTCATCCTTGGGTCCTTTCTTTAAATGTTTTTACATTTATTTATTTTTGAGAGACAGAGTGAGACAGAGTGTGAGTGGAGGAGAGGCAGAGAGAGAAGGAGACACAGAATCCAAAGCAGGCTCCAGGCTCTGAGCAAACATTTAGTGCAGAGCCTGATGCAGGGTTCGAACCCACGAGATCATGACCTGAGTTGAGGTCAGACGCTCAACCGACTGAGCCACCCAGGCGCCCCCATCCTTGGGTCCTTATTGTGGACTCAGTTTCCTTTCTTTACTTGTATAGCATCATTCACGTATATTAGCCACAGGAGTATTTAAACTAGTATTTCCCATTAAATGTGAGTTCCTCAAGGGTAGGTATCCCATCTTTTTCATCCTCATATAATAGTGGTTCCCATTGTTCTCATAATACCACTGAATACACTTGGAATGATTTAATGTTTCATTCAATAATCAGTAAAAGTCTTAGTTTTCCTTGTTCACTTGATTAAAACAATTTTGGGCTTGGTGTATGAAAGTTCAAATCAGGTCATAGACTCCTGTAGATGAAAACTTTGTTCTGGGTTAAACTAGCCTAGTAGGTGTTTTCTGTGTCTTGGTGAGTCTGACCATGGACATTCCATGATTAGAAGAGGTAGATTATTATTTTCTGCTATTACGTATCATAATCTCTGGACTCCCTCCCAGCCCTTCCTCTTACCTGAAGTTAACACGTGGTTCACGAGTTCATGTAGGACCTCCATGACAAGCATATGTCATTCACAAGCATCACATACTTCATGGGTCGTAGCATAACGGAGCAAGTGTGTGTTTTGCTAAACTTTACACTTTCTCCTATTCAGTGAAGTATGTCATCATTAAACTGAAAGAGTTGATGTCATAGAACTGAACTAGCTTTGGGCCTATTCTAAATCATTTTGTAAAGAAAACCTAAGAAAGAATTTAGCACAATAGCTAGGTTATTTTTTGTTTTGTTTTGTTTTTTTGTAAAAATTACTTGGGAAAGTGATGTAATTGTGCAAATGAATAGTTCTTTCTAGTTCCTTAGAGGTTGGCATCCCTGTTTAACTGTCCCTATCTTTAACATCTTGAGAAGAGTTGGATGTCAAACCATTTCTGTGTCTTCATAAAACATATTACTAAGCAGAATATGAGAAGGACGTTGCAGAGTATCTATTTTCTCAATTTTCCATCTGTTGCTCTCTCTCTCTGCCTCCATGGAAGAAGAAATTGAGAGAAGCAAACCCAGTACTTTGGGTGGTTTGGGTTGAAAACCTTTGCCTATTCAAAGAACAAATAGTAGTTTGTTCCAGAACCTTTGTAGATTTTACTTCAAAATTACTCCAGAAATGCTGCTACCATGGTTTCTTGTTCTCTATCTCTGTGTTGGATTTTAAAAGGGCCAAGTGACATGGTTTCTAAGCCCAAGATCTTTTGTAGTAAAACCACAGGTGAAAATGCCATCAATTTCTTGTTGCCTTGTTTTCAAGAACAAACTGGTTTGATGTTTTTTCTTCTTCGATTTTTCCAGGACATCACATTCAATTCTCAACTGTCCTGTTTTTGAAGAAAGATAAGACTTTGGTTTTGATTGAATTTTCCTTGAGATCAGTTATTTCCAAGTCCAGTTTATTAAAGGATAATGTAGCTTCATTTCTGAATTCTCTGAGGTCATACTCAAGTTCATGTTTGAATTACGGAAGTTTTTTTGTGTTTTTCTTTTTTTCCCCCAAAGTGTGAATCTTGAGTTAATTTGTTTCCTATGCAGAAGGAGAAAGGATACCTAAGAGGTAAAATGAAAAGACAGTTTTCCCTTCTTTTTGTCATTTAATGCTTTTTCCTTAAATTTGCGCAGATGTTGATTCAAATCTATTGAATATGTATACTTGTTCAGCTTAATGCATTGTTTCTTTGTTTTGTTATGTATATGTTATTAATTTCTGTAGTTTACTTAGAAAAAATGTTTAGAATGTGAGATTTTTATAGTAAAATATTTTTTTCCTTTATTTAAGGACTTGAAAGGTAAATCAAGAAGAAAATATGATTTGATGCCAAACAAAAATGCATGGCTTCTCACCTTTAGTGTGTTGTAGTGTAATTGGGTGAAAATTCTACATGCTTTGCTTTTTTAGAGAGCATTCTGTGTGGGCAGATGCCAGAAAGAAAGGAGTTACAGGTCCTCCCCACCCCCATACTACAGATGAGCTAGCACTGTACACCTTTGTTGATGACACAACTTTGTAGGTGGCATACTTGTGGAAGTGTTAACATTTATGTAAGTGGCAAACTTATTAGGTTGGCACACATTTGTGTGGATGGTACAATAGAATGCATAGTACATGTTTGTCCTTCTAGGAAACATCTGTACAGAATGCATTTTTGCATGGATGGCACAGGAGGGGATTCTAATGTTTGAGCTTTGGTTGGCCAATTGGTCCATGCTTTCCTAAAAATGTACACCATTTATGACTCTCAAACTTTAGAAAATATTTCCCCTGCTATTATCTCACTCACCCCAGAAAACTATCAAGATCTTAGGATGAGAAGCCATGATTGAAATCATATGTAGAAAACTGAAAGATGTTCGGGTGCCTGGGTGACTCAGTCACTTAAGCATCTGACTTTCGATTTGGGCTCAGGTCATGACCTCATGGCTTGTGGGCTCTGCGCTGTGAGCACAAAACCTGCTTGGGATCTTCTCTCCCTCTCTCTCTGCCCCTCCCCTGTGCTTTCTCTCTATTTCTTTTTCAAAATAAACAAATAAAAACCTTTAAAAAAAAAAAAAGAGACTCATTTTTAAATAACACTGAAAGACTAAAAAAAATCTTAATTTCAAATTTCTGCTCAGAAATTCTCAGTATTTATTATCTACTCATTTGGTAGTGTGAAGTCTAACATTTTAAACATAGGATTCAAAGCTCACTGTAATTTGGTCTTACCACACTTTTTCGATTGTATCTTCATTGTCTTTACAGGTCCCTAACAATCGTGTCAAGTGCAGTCTTCACTATTACTATACTATGGTCACCTATGACGCACTTTTTATTTTTTATCAGGTCATTCTCTTTTCTCAGAGTTTTAATTTTCCTGTTTCTCCAGTATCTTTGCATCCTTCTATTCAAGCTAGGGACTTCTCTTATCTGAGGAGATTTCCCTGGACATTTCAAGATGCAGTGATATTTTATTTCTCTGAGTTTCTACAGAATGTATTTTTTAAATTTTGTTTTTATTTTTTCATTTTAGAGAGAGCATGCATGAATGGGATAGAGGAGTAGAGGGAAAGAAAGAGGTTTAGCATGGACCCTGATGTGGGGCTTGACCCCACGACCCTGGGATCCTGACTTAAACTGAAATTGAGTCAGGCACTCAACTAACTGAGCCACCCAAGCACCCTCAGAATGTATTTTTTTTTTTGATGTGGAATTTTTCTCTTCCAAGCATCTTACTGTTGCTTCATAGGTATGATTCTATTTTCTCCCATCAGTGATCATTCCTTCTTCTACCTGCCTTGGTGGTTCACTTTGTTGATTATAGACACAATGCCTCCTATTTCTCCACTCCCAGACTGCAGGAGATGAATGCCTGTGACTGGCTTTCTCCTTTGTTCTTTTCCAAGGTCCTCCAGGCAGGACTTTGGTCTTCCCAAATGCTGGCATCTTTAATCTGTGAGTTTCCTGAAAGCCATGTCTTTTTAAATTCCTCCTCAGTTTCTCAAACTGTGAGTTCTTTATAATATAGTCTGGCTCTTCTGTTTCTCTGTTTGAACACCTCATAAAGCCATCCATGCCTACACCAGCCCCCCTTGATCTCTGTTCCTAAAGTTGTACAGTATTTAATGGTTTAAGTCACACACTGTCATCAGATCCATGGAGCAGATTGTGTCAGCACAAATGGGGAGTTTGTGTGTTCAAGAGGCAGGTGTTGAGATTCGGAGGTCATCTGGTGCACCTCCTATTTTAAGAACTAGAAGAAGCACTGTGGCTGCTCAGTCAATGCTTATCGATGATTCATTTAAGAAATGATAATTCTGCTTTACTGATTATCTTCTGTCTCCTTCCTCCTACAGGCTGTTCCCAGCTATTCAATGACTCAAGCTCCAATTTTTTTGTCATGTCTTTGAACTACTTCTTACCTGTCTCTTTCCTTAGTTTATTATGTCCTTGAAAATTCTGCTCCAGCCTTTACATTTTATACCTTGTACATGCTTTGGTGTCTCGTGATATCTGCATTTTCTATGATTCTCATTTGGCCTGAAATCCCACACTCTGTTTAAATGGAACTTTGTGATTACCTCTCAAGCCCTTCCCAGCCCCTGTCCTAATACCTTAAATACTAATTTTCAGACTTTAGTCTATTTTGGTGACTTATTAGATTTTTCTTTTAGCTTTCCTCCAGGGGACATCAATTTCAAACCCTCACAAGCACAGGTGCAACTTCTGCTCTTATAATTCCCACCCACACTCCTAACTCCACTCTATCTCCTGATAACACCATATTAAGTCACTAATGGCTAGAGTTTGAAAGATTGAATGTTAAAAGCATAATTAGAGACTTAAGGGAAACAAATTGTACCCATAAAATTTCGAGTTAATTTCAGGAAAATAGGGCAATTGAAGCACCTAGCACAATTTGAAATGACTTTTCTAAATGAGCGACTGTGCCAGAAATCAGCCCCCTCCTAACTTCCGCTGTTTCCTTCTTATTTCCTCCCAAGAATAAGGGCAGGTCAGTGGGGGAGGTTTGGCAAACATCAATGTACATTTCTTGTCAGAATATCAAAGGCAAAGAGCTCACCTTAAAGTTTAGCTTTCTCTCTTTAGTGGAAATGGAAAATGGGAGAAGGTGTGTGAGTGAGACCAATCATTGCCCTTGGGCAAGCTTGAGAGATTGCAAGACCAGAAGCCTATGCATTCAAAGAGGCAGTACTTCTGAGCCCAGGCTAATCCCATCAGTCAGTAATTTCTAATTTCCTATATCCAGTATTGGCCAACGGCACCATTCCAGTCTACACACAGTCACGTTCCATACCTTCAGTCCCGTGATGCCTTGCCTTAGCAATCTTCCTTTTATGGGACGTATGGGTAGCTTCACTCGGCCAGTCCAAACCCATCCAGATTTTCACCATCTCTCCTCATAAGGCCAGGGAGCCGGCTTTGACTACCAAACATAGCTCTCCCCTGTCTCTCGCTTCTCAAGCTCACAAAGAGACTAAAACAAATAGTAGCAGTTCCATGAAAGGAAGTGTGTAAGCCACTGTGGGTGCAAAGAAGAAAACATATGATCCTACTTACTAGTGGCTTATAGTCTAGTGTGGGAGGCAGCCACAAAAGTGGCAATTATGAAGCGTGGAAGTAGCTGTGAATAGGATGTCCCGTGGTCACAAGAGGGATATCGATGGCCCTGCTCTTCCTCCTCCCAGCTTTATGAATAGAGAGTGGTCATTTCTCTACTCTTCAGTTTTTTCACCTCTACAATGACAAAATTAACCCTTATTCTGTGGGGTGGTTTTATATGTAAGTGAGGTAAGGAATGTAAGATGTATGGTAGAATTCTTACCTCGTTTCCTAGTTGGCACTCAGGTTAGAAAATGGCTGAAGAGGCTTCAATTATGGTTTGGTTTCAATTTAAGGCTGTTAGTGACTCCAGGTCAGCCTTGTCTGCATGCAATGCTTATAACTCTTGAGAGAGCAAGAATGAAGAGTATGGATGAATCAGAGCATCAGCTTCAGTTTTAGAAACCCACAACTAGGGGTGGCAGCTCAGATTGTTCATTGGTTAGAAAAACTGAGAAAGCAAGTTCTCTCAGGTTGGTGAAACTGGACTGGCAGTGAATATTTTGAAAATGTGAATGAAAACAAGAAAAGCTTAGGAATCTACAAGTTTCTCTAAAAGATTAACCATATAAATTTCTACCCCGGGGGACTTACTAGAGAAAATTCTTCTAAAATGTCTTATTCCTTGGGGTCTCCAGCTGTCTCTCTCTTTCTCTTTTGTTGTTACTGAAGCAAAAAGAAGAGAGCAAGGAAAAATCTATAAAATCCAAATAAAAATACGGATTTAAAAGAGGCGCAAAAGAGGCAGTTTTACAGTTTCTGGCCTGATAGCTATTTCCATGTACTATGCATGAGTTTTAGGAAGACTCTGTGTCTGTCTTTGGTAAGAAAATGGAAAACTATTGATTTTGTTTGGAGAAATCTCATTCAGCATAGAACCCATGTTCCTTATGGCATAAAGTAAAAATAATGTAAGGCCTATGTGTGGCTTGAGTTTTATCAAATGATGAAGCCTTACCGTGGTTTGTGGACTACACCTGAAGGCTGGCATCACTAGCAGCTCACCTGTGCAAAGATCCTCAGCAGTTACGTGTCATGTACTCCCTTCTTTGTCTCCTGGAAGCCCTTCGTCATTTGTTTCTCATTTGTATTTGGTAAACTTAGGACCAGTGTCACAGGATCATAAACTGGAGAATGCCAGAGATAGAAGTTCCCTGTGATCAATTACTGTCCATTCTTTGTGTCTCCAGGCAAGGAAACAAACCTAAAGGAATAAAATAACATTTGAGCTGACTTTAGCTACTTTGAGACTAAACCCAGAGTAGAAACACGGGCTCTTGGCTCTAAGTCCAGTGGTATATTAAAATGTGGACAGAAGTGCTGGAACTGTCAGAGATGAAAGGACATTGTCCTTGCTACAAAGTAGCTGCCTCTTCATTCAGAAAAGCAGCTGTAGGTGGGTAGTGACAATAAAAATGCAAATATTGTGCATGTTGCATTCAACTACAAGAGACATACTGAGCATCTACAGCGAGCAATGGTATTCAGACACTGCAGTGGGCTAAATAAGGAGACAGATGAAAGAGAATATACCCCCTGTTCTCTGAGAACTCCAATCTAGATGGGGCAGGGGATGTCCTTCTGACTTTTACACCAAGGAAACAATGACATCTGCTTAGTGTTAAATTTTGTAATAAAAATTATTAGGTTCTGTGCAATCTAAGAATTCATAACGAGGGCAGAAAAAAGTACTACAGATGTAAAGGTGGTGCAGTGGAAGGACTGAGGAGGCTTCTCCGAGAAGATGGCATTTTCTGTGGAAAGTGCATAGACGTGAGAATTCGGTAAATACGGAAGAGAAATTTTTCCTTTGAAAAAGTGGTAAATGTCCTCTCTCTCCATATTGCCTGGATGACTGGCATCCAGAAAGAGGGATGGGCCATTTATTGAGGGAAAGATCTAGGGGAGAGAAGCAGAGATTATGCCTTGGGGGAATGCAATAGGGAGTAGAGAAGTACAGCCAATTCCCAAGTTGGGACCGTGTCATGATAGAGCAAGATGATGCTTAATGTCTGACAGGGGCCAGATTCTAGGACATGTTGTATTTGACTTCTCTTACACTACCAACAAATAAAACTCTAAGGCCTTAGAACAGAGGACTGGCACAGATATAGTTTTGATTTCAGAAATGTTGGATCTCAACAGGACCATCTTCTGATTTTCTTGGTCCCTAGATGCTTTTGTCTTCATGAGAATCTTATGCCATTAATTACTGCCTTGATGTAATAGTGAACATATTAATACTATACATTAAGACTGTTCTTTGACCTAAAATTTCACTTTTAAAAATTCTGATTTCAAAAGAAATTAAACCATTTCTATTGGCCCCTAAACGTAGTGGGAAGCCTAAGTGTTTTGCCTAGTGCCTGTTAGATAAATTGGCTCTGACTATAAATGTAACCTTTGAATTGTTTTAAGGGGCAAGTATGGAAACAGAGACAAAGGAAGAGGCTTTTGTTAATGATCTAAGTGAGAGTTGTATTTAACAGTCACAAGTTGTGTATAAACATGTATAAACAAAAATTTAAGAAAATGTTCTGAGTTAGTCTTTCACAAAACAACACACAAAGAAAATCCAAATTTAATACATAAAATCAAGAATAATCATTTTAGTCATTGTGAGGTTAAAAATATCTGCAAAAGAACTGTATGTTTTCATCCAAGTTAATGTGAACTTTGTGGTTTATATTATACGGGGTATCCTTTATTATATAAGATTTTAGTGCATTGCTCTTTCTCCTGCTCAACTTCTACTACTTATAAGTATTCAGGAGTGTGCACACACCCTTGCTCATTTTTCAATTACTGGGTTATTCTAAGATGTACCTAGATCAAGGTCATCTATTTGACCTCCCAAGGTGCTTTATCTGATACACTGGGGGCTCAGTGCTATTTCTGAGCTGTAGTAAAATCCTCTGCCTGTTGCTACAGGAAGCTCTCTCCTGAGTCAGACTGGCTTCATTTTTGTTCCCTTCTGAAATTTATAATTTAGTGTAGAAGCCCCACAGATCCTGAGCTTTGCAGCTTCCCTGGTGATCAGGCTTTGTGGGTAGTGATATATTCACTTTGTTTAGGTAGACTAACCGTTCTCACTTCACCAGGGGCATATCTTCTATTGCCCGTTCTTAAACTTTGACTATGTGCGCTCAGTGAACTAATTCATTGCTATTATCTACATTTATTTTTTACTCATCTTTACCTGCAGGGTTAAAGATTCCCAATCACACAGAAACTTTTAATAAACTCCAGCCTTCCAAATAACATTTAGCTATATGTGAGGGAAATTATTAATTCATGTCTAACAAGTTCTCTGCCACTGTAAAACTTAGTTGTATTAAAAGAAGAGATACAAAGCAAGTCCGACAAATTTAAGAAGATTCAAATAATATTGGAGAGGTTTTATGGCCACAGTGGTATGAAACTACCATGGTGAAAGACTAATTCAGAACATTTTCTTAAGTAACAGTAGGAAAATTGGCAAATTAACAAACATGTGTCAATTAAGAATACACTCCTGAACAACCCATGAGTCAAAGAACAAATCAAAAGTGAAGTAAAAGATACCCTGAAACAAATGAAAATGGAACACAGCATAGTAAGATTTATGGGAGGCAGCAAAAACAGTTCTAAGAGGGAGAGTAGTCGTGAAAAATGCCTGTATTAAGAAAAAAGAGCTTGAATAAATAATCTCACTTTACAACTCAAGGATTAGATAAAGACAAACGAAGTGCAAAGTTAACAGAAGAAAAGAAATGATAAATATTAAAGCAGAAATAAATGAAATAGCCTCAAGAATATAATAAAAAGATCCATGAAACTAAGAGGGTTTTTTTTCAAAAAGATAACATTGGCCATGCTTTAGCTTGACTAACCAACAAAAAGGAAGACTCAAATAAAATTATAATAGAAAGAGGACACATTAAACTGATACCATAGAAATTAAAGGATCATACTACCATGAACAAGTATACATCAACTAACATAAAATGGATGAATTCTTGGAAACATACAACTTACCAACACTGCATCTGAAGAAATAGAAAATCAGAACAGAAAAATAATGAGTAATGAGATTGAATCAGTAGTCAAAAATATCCCAACAAATAAAGGCCTGGCACCAGATGACATCCCTGCTGAATTTTACCAAATATTTAAATAAGAATTAATGCCAATTATTTTCAGATTCTTCCAAAATATCGAAGAGGGGTGTACTCCTTAACTTATTATATGAGGGCAACATTATCCTGACACAATATCAAGAAAAGAAAACCATAGGCCAATAGCCGTGATGAATATAGATGCAAAAATCTTCAACAAATACTTGCAAATTGAATTAATTTTGTTATTTTAAAAATTTTGTTGCAAACCAAATTTAACAGCACAGTGAGATGATCATATACCATGATCAAGTTGGATTTATTCCTAGAATGCAAGGATGATTTAATATATACAAATTAATAAATTTGATATATCAGAATAATATAATGAAGGATAATGATATGATTATCTCAATAGATGCATAATATACATCTGAGAAAATTCAACATCCACACATGATAAAGAGTCCCAACAATTAGATATAGAAGAAATTGCCTCAAGTAATAAAAGCCGTTATGAGAATCCCACAGCTAACAGCGTAGTCCACAATGAAAAGTTGAATTCTTTCCCTCTAAGGTCAGGAAAAAGACAAGGATGCCTATTCTTGTCCCTTATATTCAATATAGTACTAGAAGTTTTAGCCAGAGAAATTAGGCAAGAAAAATAAATAAAAGTTATCCAAACAGAAAGGATGAGGTAAAATTGTATCTGTTTGTAGATAAAATGAAACTTTAAAAGATGTCCCCCAAAATGGCTAGAATTACAAAAATGCTGCTTCAAAGAGGTATATGCACCCCAATGTTTATAACAGCATTGTTAACAATATCCAAACTATGGAGAGAGCCCAAATCTCCATAGACTGATGAATAAAGAAGAATGGAAAATTACTCAGCCATCAAAATAATATATCTTGCCATTTGCAATGACGTAGATGGAACTAGAATGTATTATGCTAAGGGAAATAAGTCAGTCATAGAAAAAGAAATACCATATAATTTCACTTATGTATGGAATTTAAGAAACAAAGCAGATGAACATATGGAAGGAAGGGGGAAAGAGGAGAGAGGGTCACAAACCACAAAAGACTTAAAGATAGAGAACAATTGAGGGATGACGGAGGGAGGAGGGGGAATGGGCTACATGAGTGATGGATATTAAGGAGGGCACTTGTTCTAATGAGCACTGAGTATTGTATGTAAGAGATGAATCATCAAATCCTACTCCTGAAACCAATATTGCACTGTATATTCACTAAAATTTAAATTAAAAAATGAAAATAAAACTACAAAAAGCTTGAATAGCTAAAGCCATCTTGTGAGAGAACAACAGAGGCATCTTACTTCCTGATTTTAAAATATATTACACAGACCAGGGGCACCTGGGTGGCTCAGTTGATTAAGCATCTGACTTTGTCTTGGGTCATGATCTCATGGTTTGTGGGTTTGAGCCCTACATTGGGCTCTGTGCTGACAGCTCGAAGCCTGGAGCCTGCTTCCGATTCTGTGCCTCCCTCTCTGCCCTTCCACTGCTTGCTCGCTCTCTTTATCAAAAATAAACATTAATTTTTTTATTTTAATAGAAAATATATTACACAGACTGATGGAACAGAATAAAGAGCCCAGAAATAAATCCACGGATTTATGGTCAATTTAACTTAGGCAAGGTTGCCAGGAACACACAATGGGGAAAGCTAGTCTCTTCAGTGAATGGTGTCAAGAAAACTGGATATCTGTATGCAGAAGATTAGATCGGATTCCTATAACCCACCATGAACAAAAATCAACTGAAAATTGGCTAAAGACTTAAATATAACATCCCAAACTATAAAACTACTAGAAGACAGCATTGAGAAAAAGCTTCTTGACATTGGTCCAGGAAATGATTTTTTAGATATAACCCTAAAAACACACATAGCAAAAGCAAAAATATACAAATTTGAGTGAATAAAACAAAAATCCTCTGCACAACAAAAGATACAATTAATAGAGTCCAGAGACAACCTATGGAGTGGGAAAAATATTTTCAAACCATACATATGATAAGGAGTTAATATCTAAAATATATAAGAAACACAACCAACTCAGTAACAAAAATAAATAAATATCCTGATTTAATATAGGCAAAGGATTTGAATGACCATTTCTCAAAACAAGATATACAGGTGGACATCACTAATTATCAAGGATATTTAATTCATAACCAACACGATGTCACATCAAACCTGTAGAATGGCTATTAATGAAAAAAGATAAAAGATTGCCAGAGTTGGTGAGGATCTGGGGAAAAGGGACCCCTTGGACACTGTTGGTACATTGCTGAATTTAAATTGGCATAGTCATTATGCAAACTATTATGGGCATTCCTAAAACCTTAAAATTAGAACTACTGTATGACCCAGCAATCCCATTTCTGAGTTTATGGCCCAAAGAAATCAGATTCTTGAAGAGATATCCATACTCCCATATTCATTGCAACATTACTCACAATGGCCAAAACGTGGAAACAATTGAAACTCATGTCCACTAATCAATGGATAAAGGAATTGTGGTGTGTGTGTGTGTGTGTGTGTGTGTGTGTGTGTGTGTGTGTACAAAAAGGAATATTATTCTGCTTTAAAAAAAAGAAGGAAATCTTGCCATTCCACCACATCAATAAACATGGAGGGTATATGCTAAATGAAATAAGCCAAATACTACATGATCTCACGTATATGTAGAATTTTATAAAGCCAAACTCAAAAGCAGAGAGCAGAATGGTTGTTGTCAAGGACTGAGAGGTGGGGGAAATAGGGAGATATTAGTCCAAGGGTATAAAATCTTACTTATATAGGATGAATAAGTTTCAGAGAGCTAATACACAGCATGATTTTGGTTAATTATACTGTATGATATACTTGAAATTTGCAAAGAGAAAATCTTAAGTATTCTCAGCATATACACACACAAAAATGTAATTATGTGAGGTGATAGATATGTTAATTAGCTTGACTTTGGTAATCATTTTACATGACATAACATACACCTTGAAAATACACATTTTAAATATATAAAAACATACATTTTTATTTGTCAATTACACATCAATAAAGCTGAGGAAAAAAAGAATATGAGCTGAAATTTATTTATTTTTAAATATAACTTATTGTCAAATTGGCTTACATACAACAGCCAGTGTTCACCCCAACAAGTGCCCTCCTCACTGCCCATCACCCATTTTCCCCTCTCTCCCTCCCGCCCATCCACCCTCAGTTTGTTCTCTATATTTATGACTCTCTTGTGGTTTGCCTCCCTCCCTCTCTGTAACTATTTTTTTCCACTTCTCTTCCTTCATGGTCTTCTGTTCAGTGTCTCAACATCCACATATGAATGAAAACATATGATATCTGTCCTCTGACTTATTTTACTCAGCATAATACCCTCCAGTTCCATCCATGTTACCGCAAATGGCATGATGTCATTTTTTCTCATTGCCAAGTAGTACTCCATTGTATATATAAACCACATCTTCTTGATCCATTCATCAGTTGATGGACATTTGTTGAAAGTGCTGCTATAAACATTGGGGTACATGTGCCCATTTAGCTTTAAAAGAGAACATGTATACTCCTAAAAATCAATTCAAAGAAAAATAAGAATTTATATTTATGCTATCCTTTAAAACATGCTACCATGTATTTTACATAATAGTCTATTTGGACAGTAATACATATATATAATTTAGAAATGAACAGATACACATATTCTTGGGGCACCAGCTACATTTTTTTTTACTGATGGACTATACAGGTAAGAAGATGGTGAGACCTTTGATTTGGGGGGATTATTCCTTTTTTTCTTCTTTCACAGGTTCTAAGGCATTCAGCCGAAGGAATTTCCTTATTGTCCCTTGCAAACAATGAGTTTTTCAACTTCTGCAATCTCACCTTTGTGGCTCTTCATATTTTAAAGGTTATACAACTTCTCTGTCTCTCCAGAGACCCATTTGAAAAGATTTCTTAATCCATGCTTTATTCTCTGGACACACCAGCCTCCAACTCAGCCTGTTCTTCTCTTGGTCAGTAATCCAAGAATTTGTAGTCGCTCATCTGACATCTCTTGTGTTGATCTCTTTGTCTTGAGGTGTTGTGTTCTCCATGAAGCTTTGCCATCCCAACTTGATTCTACGATCCTGAGGGCAAGGTCTGTGTCTTCCATTTCCCAGAACCCCCTTCTGTGGTAGTTACAGAGATGGCCAAAATGGGAATTGGGGATGATAATGATGTCTGATCCATCCAGCTTTAGTAAACTTCAGTGGTAGCCAGTGTTGGGCAAAATCACTGAGTAGTGTTTTCTCATAATGGTAGGTGCTCAACGCAGATGCTGACTGGATGAATCCTTAGGTAGAGTGTGATAATGTGGCATATTAGAAATAGCATAGATTTTTCTATAAAAAGAATCAGGTTCCAATCCCAGGTCCACTGTTCATAAATTTTGGAAAAGTCTCTTAAATCCTCTCAATCTGTTTCTTTATTTGTAAAACAGAAATAGATCCAGGCATGCAATAAAGAGCATATGTCATGTAAATAAATCCTGTAGAAGGTGTTCAGTGTATGGTAGGTATGATAATGAGCTGCTAGGCATGCACTAATAGCTGAGTAAGTCCTATCTTACCCAGAGGGAAGCCCCATCACCGACTCCTTGAAGCATCAGGGCCTCACACAACCTCCCTGGTTCTGACTAGCCAGGCTTACTTAAGGTCTTTAAAGGATTTGTGGGCTGCTGCGTACAAATTAAGATCCTGCTCACAGTTCTATTCTAGCAAAAGTGCCCCGGAGGACCTTGACAGAGCCCCCTCAGCTCCGCCACCTCCTTACCTCACACCTGGAGGCTCCCTTCTGTTCCCGGATTTTTCTGAAAGAATGGTTAATGAAGAGGAAGTCTCAGATCCTTGTGTCATTGTTCTTTGTTTTTGTATTTTGTTTTGTTTTGCTCCTTTTTTGCACTTGAAAACAAGCAGAGGGCCTAGGTTTTCCTCAGGCATCATGGAATGAGCAGGATTTAATTACTGCTGAAGGGCTGGTACAAAAGGTTATCCAACAGTGTGTGATCTTATTTGGCACTGAACTTTGAAGCAGAGAATTATGGATTGTGGAACAAGATACAGCCGTCTGCTGCTGTCTCAGAGCCGGGAATATAGAATTTAGAGGAAACTGGGTTAGAGCTGATGGGACCTCTCAGGGAGGTCAGAAAGAAACTAACTAGCCATCCATAAAGCTGCCGGAGCAGTTATTTGAAGGAAAAGGCCGAGGCTTCTCTTCCGTGTTTCTAAAAACTTCAAATAAAAATAGACAATTCTGCATTGACATAGATATGAAATGGGCAGCAATTGAGGGCATCAGACTCAGAAATGAAACTGAGGTACCCTGTCATCGCTGTGAGGAAAAACTGTGAAATTGGTAGCCACGGCCCAAGCTGGGGAGAGGCTGAGCGAGGGATGAATTTTTCTCTCAGACTTATCGAAAGCCACAAGAGAAGTGGGATGACCAGGGAGTTGAGGAAGGGGAAGGAGCCATGACACCATTGTTACAAATGCAGGGCAAAGCATGGATCCAAGTGTCCATCATTCCTTCCGTTTTACCTTGAACCGGCAGAGCTGAGCTGCCTTTTGACATTGGAGAATTGTACCTCTCATGTTCTTTTTCCAACTGTCAGACCATTTGGCATTTTGTGATATGGCATCCGAAAGCCTAGGCTGGGTCTTGATAAAATTGGGAAATATGCATATAGGTCCTTCTGTCTGTGTTTGCTTGGGTGAGTATTGTCCTTCGATCTTCTACTCTTCCCAGGTGTCCAATCTATTTAATATTCCTGCAAGTCTGTACTGGCTATGAGGCAAGCTATTAATTATCTAACCTACTGCAGGTCTGTAAAGTTTCATACCCCTAGAGTTTTTTCACTATATAGGATAGTAGCAGATAAAGCAAGATAGTTGAATTATGTAAATCCTCCGACATCTTCTTGAGTTTTGCCACTGGCCAATTGACCTTGGGAAGGTTACTCAAAGACAGAACGTCTCTCTTCTCTTACTGTCATCTGTATCCACTATAGGGCACCAGCAGGACTATCAGGCTTGCCCCAGCTTCTTAGCCTAATTTCTAAGCACTTTCCCTGGGGTACCTCACGTCTTTGAATAGGTCTGGCTATTACAAAGATTTCCTTGCTAACAGAGGGAAAGTTTGCAAATCTACTGATTTGTCAGGCCCATACGAAGGGTTGGTGTTAGTTTGATCCGATTGTAACATTTTTCTTGGACGCTCATTTTTAACAAAACATAATTTGGCTACAAGGATGACCTTTTCTGCCTCCTTACCCCTCCATGCTGGAAGTCTTCATTTCCTGATGCCTGCTGCTAATATAGGACACATGTTGAAATGTTTATGCTAATTAGGCTTTGATTGGAATCTCAGAAACAAGTTAAAATGACAAGTTTTATCCCATTGATGAATTAATTAATGAAATGAAATCACTGTTATGCTGTTTGAAATCAGCTCTCTGATTTCTGCAAAAGACAGGAGGATTTTTCTACTCCAAAACCCAGTAGTTTTTATGCAGAAAGCCATGAAGGACTTATATGTTTTCAGGTGGAAGGGCTGAAGGATAAAAAGAGATCATTCTTTTGGTGACTAAGTGACTAGCAACAGTAGATTATAAGAACAGGCATTCATTCATGGGACTGTGTGTATGAATGAGAAGGAGGTCTTGAAAGAGCAAGTAGAGGGATTGGTGGCCCATGTCTGTGATTCTAAAAAGCTGAAAATTTCCTAACGAAATCCTGTTTGGAAATTCAAATCTTCAATGATGTCTCTGTATTTTGATTCTCCAGAGAAATAGTACCAATAGGATTTATGGGTACTGGTAGGATTGAGTACCAATAGGATGAGAATATATATACAGTATATACAATTGAGGAATTGGCTTGCACGAAGCCTGAGAAGTGATGTGAATGATCTGCTTTCTACAAGCTGGAGACTCAGGAAATCAGTGGTGTGATTCTAGTCCAACTCTGAAGGCTTGAGAACAAGGGGTATAAATAAATCTCAGTCCAAGAAGAGAAGAGCAATGTCCTAGCTCAAGAAGGCAGGCAGGAAGCAAAAAAGGCAAATCTCTCCTTTCTCTGCCTTTTTGTTCTAATCAGGCCATCAGGGGACTGGGTGCTCATTCACACTGGGGAGGGTAACCTACCTTATAAAGCCCACTGATTCAAATTCCAACCTCATCTAAAAACACCTTTATAGATGCACCCAGAAAGAGTGCTTAATCTGGATACTTGACCCTACGAAGTGACCTATACAATACACCACCACAAAACTTGTCCTGAATAACATGCTGGTGAGGTTGTCATTGTTCAAATGCATCAGGCCCTAAAAGAAGCCCACTTTTTAAAAAACATTAGGGGCGCCTGGGTGGCTCAGTCGGTTGAGCGTCTGGCTTCGGCTCAGGTCATGATCTCATGGTCTGTGGGTTTGAGCCCCGCGTCAGGCTCTGTGCTGACAGCTAGGTCAGAGCCTGGAGCCTGCTTCAGATTCTGTGTCTCCCTCTCTCTCTGACCCTCCCCTGTTCACACTGTCTCTCTCTGTCTCAAAAATAAATAAAAAACATTAAAAAAATTTAAAAAAACATTAAAATTATATTTTTTTTTCAAGAAAGTAAATATGAAATAGCATAACTCTGTTGGGAATTAGTCTTTTCACTTGAATCATTTGACAATCAGAAACTAAAAGCTCATACTTTGATGAAAAATGGGTGCGTGGATACCATAGAGTAACCTAGTTAGTTTAATACCCTCACATTGCAGCCCATCCTAAACAGGGCAAGGATCTTGTCCCAGATCACACATTCTGCCCCCTGGTGAAATGAGACTAAATGCATATTTCTTCAGTGTTTTAGGCTCTTTCTACTTTTTTGGTTATGTGAAACAATGCATTGTAATAAAGTCAGAACAAATAATCATTCAAGGAAATTGAAATCCAAAAACAAAACACAAATTGCCTAAGGCCACCCAACAGATGGTGATAGACACAGACTATATGTCAGGGCATTCACCGGAGCTGTAATGAGCAAATTCAGACTTGGTTTCTATTGGCCTATTTGGTCTCCGAGTTAATGTTTGCAATGAGTTTTAAAATAAGCACCCCCAGTACATGACAGTGTGTTTGTATGTTCACAAGTCATGCAGTTCACTTGGTCAGTCAGGCTGGAAAAACACACTTTTGTCCTCACTGACTATGATTTAGATAGACCTTGTATTTAAGTAGTAATTCCTGGTGTTGCAAGTTCTGAGATTGCAGAAGTCTTTAACAGACTCATTAATGTTCTTTCTTCACAGGGAAAATAGGCAGAGCTTAACACAGTTTAATTCCAATGAGCATATAATTTGGATTTAGGATATGCATGTCATTATGCTTGGTGCCGGCTAAAATAGAAATATGAATAAGTACTGGACCTTACATTCTACAGACTGTGTATTCAAGGAGATAAATGTGTTAAAAAAAAAAAAGTAACTTTGATACAAAGCAGAATGAACCCTGTTCTCTAGGAGAGGTACATACAGTAGGCTACAGGACTTACTAATCAGGAACAGTTTGAAGGGCCAGGGATGTCTGAAATGTTGGATGAAACAATAGTATCTACGTAATGTTTAAAATATTGGTGAGATTTTTTTATGAGACTTTTTTTTTTTATAAATAGTTTAAGTGTCAAATTGGTTTCCATACAACACCCAGTGCTCTTCCCCACAAGTGCCCTCTTCCATGACCATCACCTCTTTTCCCCGCTCCCCTTTCCCCTTCAACCCTCAGTTCATTTTCAGCATTCAGTAGTCTCTCAGGTTTTGCATCCCTCTCTCTCCCCAACTCTCTTTCCCTCCTCCGCTCCCCCTGGTTCTCCATTAGGTCTCTCATGATTTCCTGTTAGACCTATGAGTGCAAACATATGGTTCCTGTCCTTCTCTGCCTGGCTTACTTCACTCAGCATGACACCCTCGAGGTCCATCCACTTTGCTACAAATGGCCATATTTCATTCTTTCTCATTGTCATGTAATACTCCATTGGATATATATACTATATCTTGATCCATTCATCAGTTG
>NC_043703.1:148275552-148335471 GCF_006229205.1 Suricata suricatta
GCACTTCTGTATCCCTTGGGTAAATCCCTAGCAGTGCAAACTCCACACCCAAAAAACAAATAACCCAGTGAATAAATGGGCAGAAAAGATAAACAGACACTTCTCCAAAGAGGACATCCAGATGGCCTACAGGCACATGAAATGATGCTCAAAATCACTCATCATCAGGGAAACACAAATCAAAACCACACTGAGATACCATGTCACGCCAGTCAGAGTGGCTAAAATGAACAAATCAAGAGACTATAGATGCTGGCGAGGGTGTGGAGAGACGGGCACCCTCCTACACTGTTGGTGGGAATGTAAACTGGTGCAGCCGCTCTGGAAAACAGTGTGGAAGATTCCTCAAAAAACTATCAATAGAACTCCTCTTGGTGAGATTTTTGACTGGGGTCAGCCCTTCAAAGCCATGGGAACATCATGGAAAAGGATCTGTGTACATGAAAAGGAAAGACATGTATGGTTGAAGTATAAGTAACTAGTTAAGATGATGACATTGTTTGGGAGATACACACAGACATGTACAGCCATGTTTATTTATATATTCTAGATTTAATCTTATAATCTACTTGAATTGACAACATGTACGTATGGAGGTCGGATAATAACACGTTCTTTGTGTTATGAGTAATTACTATCTAGGATTGAGAATGAGTTTCGCATGCATGTGGTCAAGTCTCCTCCCTTGTCCTAAGATGACAAAATTGTAGCCTGTGGCTGCAACACAACTGTGATAAATGTAAGAAAGTCTTGCATTGCTTCTGCAACGTACTTTCAGGTAGCCATGCTGGCTTCATTGTATTAAAGGGATGGATAAATTTAGCCTGCACCTGTAATTTAAATGACTAGCAATTCACTATTTAAGTGTATTTGGCAGAAAACATATTTATTTTCTGGCTTTAAACTGCAAGAGAGTCTTTATAATTCACACCAGATTTGGAACCTGTTCAGAAACACTTAGTTAAATTAATGAGATATTACCTACTACTGTTTTTCAATAGCTTCAGTCCTGCTATCCAGTGGAGGCTGTGTTTTTGGAGACCTTGTTAGAGCCAAACCCAACTCGGGGACATGTTTTCTAATTGGTAAGAATGGCATATGATTGATTTGAGCAATTTCTTTTAAGAACTCTACATAATGCATCCTTGCTGTATTGGTTGTAAATTGGGGTCATGTATGTAGCTGTAGGGGCCAGGATCTGGACACTCACTGACCTCTTCTCTGGTTTGCTCCCTGCACAGTCCAGCTACCTTACATAGTTTTCTTTTGTACATGAACATAAATAAAACCTCAGCAGAGATTGGCTAAATGTGATATTATTCTGGTTAAAATAGTCATATTATTAGCATCCAGGGGTTTTTCACTGCTCTGGGATAAATATTTTACTTCCCTTTCTCATATTATTGCAGAATTTCCTTCTAAGCAGGTTAGCAATTGTGTCATATTCAGCTATACTTTCAGATTCCAGGTAAGGAAATTTTCGCTTCCCCAGACAAGCCTTAAGCCACAAAATACTTACAACTGGAAAAATATTCCACTCAATATTTTTAGGTGTAAATATTCTTCATATGTCATTCAAAAAATAAATAGAATACTATAATATGGAACTATAATACCAGATTTGCACTTGTCATCATTCATTGTAAAGTATTCTTCTTGTATTAGAAAGAAGTAAATGCTAACTATAAAGATGACATCTTAGATTAGGTCTCTCTACTGCACACTTTTCCTGTGACATCAGGAAGTATCCATACAAAAATTTGTCAAATTAAGCGATAACTTTCCTGCTCACAGCTGAGGAGTGACTCTAAGTTTGAAATATTATGATTAGTTGTAAGAACAAGTATTGTTTTCTTTTTGCTGATATCTCTAATATCAGGAAAGGGTTTTCTTCTCTGAAAGCCCTTTAATGACAATAACAAGATTGTCTTTCCATCCTGCATCCAGGAAAAGAATATTTTGGTTAAGAAGAAAGGGAAATGGAGGGGGTGGGTCAGTATAATTTGTTGAGGGGCAAGATCATAAGTTCAAGTGGAAGTAAAATCCACAATCTGCCATAGCTCACTCCTCTAACCCTGTTAAAGGGTTTGGCCCAGCATATAATCACAGGAACTTCATGGGGTTAATTTAGAGTTCAAGGCCTGGATTTTCTTAGTTGTATTTCCAGCTCTGAGCCTGCCGGCTGCTGGAAGAAGGGAGTGGAAAATTGTTAGGAGTACATGATCAGCACCGGTTCCACTGGGGATAACAGAAATCAGGAGCACGCCCTCCCCCCATCCCAGAGTGGGACCTGCTGGGACCTGAAGAGGTGGCCAGGAACAGGCGGCCTTGCACTGGGGGTGGAGATCTTTGATTCAAGATTGGGTAAAGGATGTAATTTTTTATATGAATCCCCCCCCTTCAGATTCCGTAGCACACATTTCTATTTTAAACCCAGTGCAATAACGCAGGAAGAATTTTGTAATCATTAGGAAGAAAATTTGAATTAAGCTTTTATTCTATTTTCTTTTGCTCTTGAAGCCAAACTTCTGCCCAATTTGTCGATTCCAAAGGAAAAGACAACTAATCCTTCTAACAGAAATCATCAGGATTTCTTAAGCATAAAAATGAATAAGAGAGGGTGGGGGGGGAGGATTTCTGCATGAAAGTTAATTTTATGATATTGCAGCATAAATTGTGACCTGGCAGTTCCTTCTGCAGTTTAATAGAACTGGCAGCAGGCTCCATGACTTAAGCAGACTCTGTATAATGAGAAGCGAAGACAAATCGGTGTGAAGGACAGGAAGAAGGGCATTACTGCTTCCCTCCTGGAAGATTAAAAATAGTAAAATATTGCAACCAGAATTTATCTAAAAGGAGATACTATCTCAGAAAGAGGCGGGGAAAAGATTTTAAAAGACCACCATCACCCAGTGTCTGATGAACAGAGCCAGAGAGCCTGGTGCTGCCATTTGAAAGAAGTCTGTGAGGGTTGACCATTCTCCTAAAGACCTGGTGGCAGGTAATTTCTGACATTATAATTTTGAAATGGGACAATTTTCTAAGGCATAATTAGAGCATAATGAGTATATTACTCCTTCTGCACAGTGAAACGCAGGCAAGAGGCTTGGGTATACTAAATAAAGGAGAGAATTTATTATTACAGGATAAGAGTCAGTCTTCACTGTCAACCAGGAGGGCGGCTTCCTCAGAGTGCTGTCCTGAGGAGCCCAAGCACGTGTGACAGGCCTGCTCGGAGCTCCGTATCCACAGCAGCTACATCAGAGCAATTTCCAAAATTACACAGGGCATGCAGCTTCTGAATCTCCGAGCAGAACAGCCATATTATCCCGAGGACTTGCAATAACAGGAATTATATGCAATTTTCTGATAATGACTCCATTAATGTGAGTCACTGCTGACAATACAATTTGTTAAACATCGCCGGATTCCTAAGTCTCACATTCTGTCACTCTGAAATCCATCTTCACCGGCACTGCCATCATTACAGTGGCTGTCATTGTCCTCATCTTTATCATCATCAGCATCAGCGTCGTCGTTGGCATCAGCACCATCAGAATAGCTGTGGACGTGTTTGGATTCACCAATATTACCTTTTCTTAATTTCACCAACACTTTAAAAGGTGGGGGAAAAGCCCATGTCTTTATCTGTTCAGGTATCAGTTTTGTAGTCGATGGGTTTGATTCCTTCTTTGGGAGGCGAGGATCCCAAATTAATTAAATTTGGACCAGATATAGCTTAACTTTAAATTGTCCTTTATATCAAGGGAAACTGCCTTGGCAATCAGGTGCTTCCAACGACGGCCTGTAAATACCCATTATTGTACATTCTAATATAGCTGGACATAGAATAGAACCCTACAGCTCATGGTCTATCTGATTTACTAATTGGGAGCAGCAAGTGCACCTAGTGTTTTGAACCTGAATTAATTAACCAAAACTGATTAAATTGTCTTTGAGCTATTCAAGGGAGTGACACCAAAGGCAGAATTGAATGAGGAAAGGACTATTTAACTTTTTTTAATCACAAAGGTCAGCCTTTTTATGTAGCAGATCATTAGGAAGTCTTCAAAGGTGGAAAGAAACCAACAAAACAGCCTAAGCTTCTCACACAAATACGTAATCTGCTTTTCCTTCAACCAGCTTCCCTTCCAGTGATGAGGGCTTCTCCCAGGACACACGCCTTTGTCTGAAGAGTTACATTTTTACTTCCCAGATTTGCTCATTCGACAAAGTTCTCTGTTCTGTACATGAAACTATCTCTTGAGCTTTATTCCCTCATTAATCCTGAAGCCACCACCAACCAACGGTCTTTGTGACATTCCTGTGTCACTGCTTTTGTCTCCTCAGTGGCCGAGCTGCCTCTACTTCCTCCTCCTTCCAGCTCAAGGTGAAGAGTAAACCAAACTAACACAAGAAAGTATTTTTTATCTCATTATCCCCTTGCTCAAGAAAATGCCATAGTTCTCTCATTGCCTAGCGAACACAATTATAACTCCATCTTCAGTTTCCAGGGCTTGCTGGAAGCTGGATTCAGAGACACAACATATCATGCGCATGGGGACATGCTTGCTTTGCTCACATTAGGCTGGGCCCTTCCTGTCCCTTTGTCACTTCTGATCTCTTATCTGTTTCCTCATATCCTCCCCTCCCACCGCCCCCTGCCACCCAACGCCCTGCAAATAAAATACTCACAGAGACACAATGTTTCACTTCCATCTTTGTCTCAGGAAACCACTGAGACTTTGGAGAGATAGAGAAGGAGGGACAAGAGAAAGAAGGATATAAATCATTCCTTCCTTCCTTAGGGATTTGCTGCATCTTTTCTTCTTTAAGATTTTTTAAAACGCTTATTTATTTTGAAAAGAGAGTGAGCGAGTGAGCGAGCATCAGTGGGGGGAGGGACAGAGAGAGAGACACATAGAGAATCAAAGCCGACTGCAAGCTCTGAGCTGTCAGCACAGAGCCCACTGTGGGACCTGCACCTACGAACCGTGAGAACATAACCTGAGCCTAAACCTAAAGTTGATGCTTAACAGGCTGAGCCACACAGAGGCCACAGGGGTTTGCTTCTCTTTGATTCTAAACCACTTTCTTGCCTTCTCATAAATACCTGAATGAGAGTGTTAGGTCTTCACACAAATGTACTTGGGAAACAGTTTAAAATGTTGTCTTATTTTTTCTTGTTGTTTGTGTTTTGAGAATAAGTTTGAGAAATGACCCTTTAAAGGCTATCTCTGGGTGTTCTGTAAAATTTCGATAGAAATCATCCATTATATTCTTCAATAACATTCATAGCTTTTTAAAAAAAACCTGACATACTAAGTGTATGTAAGTCTCTTTTATTTAATTTGTTTGTAGGTCTCTTTTAATGATACCTTACTTTATGATTTAACATATTAAACTTGTCTTTTACTTTGATGGCTGGAAAGTTCAGCTCAAATTTTATTCTCATTTTCAGTAGCCTCTAACCCACAGTTTTTAAAACAATTATCTCCAAAATCAAGTCCATTTCTTTCATTATATAGCTCTTGCCATTATGATGTAGTTCAGACATTTTGCACTATGTTTGTACCTTTGTAATCCCTCGAGGCTGTGTCTTGGAGTCTCTACAGAGCATGTGAATGGTAAAGCCCCACAGAGATGGATGTCAGGGATGTTCTTTCTGATTGCAGATCATTGTGATATTTCCCTTGAAAAATCCAGTGCAGGCTCCCTGAAAAACAATGAAAATAATGGAGGCTTCTTTAAGTAAAGAGTGCTCTGGTTCCCAAGACTTCCCACTTCCTGAGGACTTTGTCTTCTTTGGTTGCCCCTCTTCTCTCCTGTGTCACCAGCCTTTCTCCCTTTCCTGGATCTTCTCCCCCAGCATGCAACACGCACCCACACCCAGCATGCAACACGCACTCACACCCAGCATGCAACACGCACCCACACCCAGCATGCAACACACACCCACACCTTCCCATGAGACACTCCTGCCGGACAATACTCCCTGTTCTGCTATTACCCACTTGCTCCCCGATACCTTTTCAGGGCCACAGTGGCTTTTATTGCATACTGTAGGTCCTCTTCTTCGTTCCCATCATGATCCCCTCTCCCTAACTGACTTTCCCCACATCTCCACAAAACTTCTCCTTGTGTGGTAACTTGTGATTTCCACACCAGAAGAGTTCTTCCCTGTCTCTACCTTCCTCAAATTCTCATTGTTTTCTGCTTTTGAAATATTCACCTATTCTAGTTCCTTGGATGAAAATTTACTTTAGGTTTCTTACCACCTCACTGGAGACTCTTCTGGGCCTCTTCGTCTGGTTCTTCCTCCTCTGTCTTAATGTTGGGTTTCTTGCATCTTTAAAAAAATTTTTTTAAATATTTTATTTATTTTTAAGAGAGGGGGGAACGACGGGGGGGAGAGAGAGAGAGCGAGAGAGAGATGGCTTGAGCAGGGGAGAGTCAGAGAGAGAGGGAGACATAGAATCTGAAGCAGGCTCCAGGCTCTGAGCTAGCTGTCAGCACAGAGTCTGATGTGGGGCTTGAACCCACGAACTGCAACAATTTGACCTGAGCCAAAGCCAGACACTCAACCAACTGAGCCACCCAGGCGTCCCACTTGCATCTGTACCCTGGACCCTCTTATTTTCACTCTCTGCACCCTCTTGAATCATTTAAACAATCACTATGTACATATTTGCCATTTATGATGATGAATTTCAAACATATATCTCCACATCAGATTGCAAGTCTGAGACATATATATTTAGCAGTCTTTTTAAATCTCTGTCTCCTGGTTGTCTCATAAATATCTCAAAGGTAGCATGTCCGTAATGAAACAGTTATTGAACATCTTGACGGCAATCTCCTTTACCATTTTATTCATTTTCGTAAACAGTAACAACTTGCACCTGGTTACTCAGGTACACCAGGTTAAGTCTGGCTTGATCTTTTCTTTTTCTTCATCACCCATAATTATTCCCTCAATAAGTCCTATTAATTACCTTTAAAATATGTCTTGACTCTATTCAAAGCTCTGTATTTTCACTGCCGACTTATTTGAGCATTATTAACACAAGATGTATGATTTATGTTTCTTCTCTGCATTCACTTGTATCCTTGCCGTGTTTTAGGTGGAATAGAACCAGTTTCTTGTTTTATCACTTCAGCTAGTGCCCTCCCTTGCCATCCATTGCTCTCATGCAAACCTGTGTACACCACTCTATGTCTGAAATTCTGTGGGGGCTCCCCGTGAAACCCAGGATAAAACAAAATGCTTTTCAATACCACACAAGACTATTATCTGACCTGCTTTTATTCCAACCTTATTTAATGCCAATCCTCTATTCTAATTGCCATGAAATAATTCATTCATTGTCTAAAATATATCACATCTTTTCTTATTCAAAGTTCTTACTAATTCAATTATTATTTTATCTGCTTCTGGTCTCCTTCCCTATACCGTCCATGGGTTGAAACTTTCCTGCCTGTTAGAAGTAATCATAAATATCACTTCCCCCTAGAGCCCTTCCATGACTAGCTTACAGAAATGAATTGTTTTCATTACCAGCCTCTCAGCCTGATTTTCCTGTTGTCTATGCTGCTTTTTACAATCAGTATTATTTTTGTTTATTTATATTTTATCTGCCTCTTTGAATGTAATTAACCTCCAATTTAATTTAGCCTCCAAGAGGTTAGAAATAGTGCCTAGCTTATGCCTCCATGTCTGCATGAGAATTCTCCACTAGTAGCAGGGAATGAATGGATGAATGAATGGAGTGGGGAAATCAATTACAAGACAAGGTTTTCTCCTCATCACATTGCTACTCCAACTTGTACTTCCCATTCTCCCAAAGGAAATCACGGTTAAGACTTTGCTATGTGTCCTTTCATGTTTCTACTTGAGTCATTATTTTAATAGTCATGTCTTTGTGGAATTTTGTATTCTTCCTCTCCACTAATCCACATCCTTGTCATTATTCAATAATTACTTCAATTCCTTACTCTCCCTGGAGACTTCCTGATTCACTTTATCCTATTTGCATCCTTCTTGTTTTGAATTCCTATCTCCTGATTAAAATATCACATCCTTGCTCACTGAACATATAACCCCAGCTCCTGATCACCTCTGCACCCACAGCTTTGGGTTAGCAATTGATTACATTATTTTAAATAGTTTTCTTAAAGTTCCATTTTTCAGATGCAAACATTGAGACTAAGCATAATAGTTCCAAACTGGAAACAACCAAATGTCTGTCAAGATGTTAGTACATGAACAAAGTGTGTTATATCCATACAATGAAATGCTACTCAACAACAGAAAGGAAAAAATACTGACGCACTCAATAATATTGATGAATCATAATAATAAGTATGCTTACTGAAAGAAGCCTAATGCCAAAAAAACTACTATAAGATTCTATTTATTAAAAATTCTAGAAAATACAAATTAACCTATATGTTTTGAAAGTAGGTCAGTTGTGGCTTAGAGTCAGAGGGAAAGATGGACTGAAAAGAATCACAAAGAATTTTTGGGAGGAGATAAGAATGTTCTGTAGTTTGGTTGTGACATTGGTTTCATTCGCATATGATTTACTGGTTGCACAGGTGTATATATCTGTTAAAACTCATCAGAGTTTACACTTGTAATACGTGCAGTCTACTCTATAAATCATGTCAATAAAGTTATTTGAAAGAAACCCTGAAGCTTTGAGAGTCTGAATAAGTTGATTAAAGTTTCATAGCTTCATAACAGACTTAGAAAGCCAAAGCTCATGCTCTTAGCTGGTCCGAATTATTAGCTTGAAATTATTATTATGTGGTATAATTACATTTTTGCTTAAAAATTTCCTGTTTGACATAAGAAAATATAAACTAGGGGCACTTGGGTGGCTTGTTCAGTTAAGTATCTGACTCTTGATCTCTGCTCAGGTTGTGTTTTCAGGGTCATAAGTTCAAGTGCTGCATTGAACCCAGTGTGAAGCCTCTTCTAAAAATATATATATACATATACATATATATATACATGTATATATTATAATTTATATATATTATAGTTTATAGATAATATAGTTTATAGATATATATTAACTATAAACTTTTTAAAAGCAACATGAATATAGATCATATTCATATCCTGAAGCAGCCTACGTTATGCTAAATGCATAATGTGTGTGATATGAATAAGCTAATTGATTATTAAACCACACATTGAATAATTTATCGATAAGTGATTGAATCACTTTTTCCAAATATGGCCTTTATAATATCTCCTGTTCCACATGTGACCTCTATTAAGAACTGATCTAAAAAAAAAAAAAAAGAATTGATCTGGTTTCCCTCCTCTTGAATTTGGGTGGATTTGTGACAGTTCCAACCAAACTATGTGACTTATAAGGCTGCATTATGAGATGATGCAGTTTCTTCCCTGTGTCCTGAAGAGATCCCTCGGCACCGAGGTCGCTGGGCTGTGGGAAGGCAGAGACCACAGAGAGGGCGTGTTTAGGCATTCTAATTAGCATTCCAGTCATTCAAAGCATCCCAGCCAAGGCTAATGGCCACAGAGTAAACAAGTCTTCAGGAGATTCTGGTTCCCAGTGGTTGTGTCATTCCCACCTTTGCGTCTTCCCATCAGAGGCCCTGGACATGATGGAGCAAAGATCAGTCATTCTCGGAGAGCCCTGTCCTAATTCCTGTCCTACAAAACCTGTGACTGTAAGAAACAATTATTTTAACAGCTAAGTTAATTACTATAAACTTAAACATAAACTCAGTACCACAAATAGGGTTTTGCTGTTGTAAAAGCCTAAAACATATGGTATTGGCTTTGGAACAGGGTACCTGGTATAAGCTGAAAGGTCCCTTAATGCTATTTTTGCAAGTTGGTATATTAGTTAAAGCAAGGCAGAACTTGAGAGTTTTCATAAAATCTAGCAGGGCTTCAGAAAAATGGGAAGTTAAGGCTGTCAGGACAGGAAGGAAATTGTTATTAGAGGGTGGAAAAGGACCCTTGTTATGCAGTGTCAGAAATTTTGCAAAACTATCATCTGTGTTGATGTGAAAAATATAATATTTATCTATATTAACTGATGGATTTGGCTAAGGAAATTTTCCAGCAGTTTTTGAAACTACCCACTGATTTCTTTTAGCTGTATGTAAGAAGATACAGAGAGGAGAAACAGAAGTGAACAAAAAAAGAAACGCTATATTTTGAGCAAAGTTTAAAGGAAATAGGAGCTAGGACTTGTTGGGCTCAAAAACAATTTTTCACCCCCTGTCTCACAGTAAGGTTTTTTTTAATGTACTTTAAAAAAAGGTTTAAATGTTTATTTATTTTTGAGAGAGAAAGAGAGCATGAGTGGGAGAGGGACAGAGAGAGAGGTAGACACAGAATCCAAAGCAGGCTCCAGGCTCTGAGCTGTTAGCACAGAGCCCGACTTGGGACTTGAACTCCTGAACCATGAGATCATGACCTGAGCTGAAGTTGGATGCTTAACTGACTGAACCACTGAGGCATCCCTAATATACTTTATTTTTAAAGCAGTTTTAAGATCAAAGGAAAATTGAGTGGAAGGTACAGGTATCTTCCACATCCCTAATGCCCCCCCACATGCATATCTTCCCCCATCATGGGTGTCCACCACCACAGTGGTATTTTGTTACAACTGATGAATCTACATTGACACATCATCATCACCTGGAGTCCATAGTTTCCATCAGGGTTCACTTGCAGTGCTGTGCATTTTATGGATTTGGACAAATGTATAATGATTTATATCCATCACAATATCAGACATAGCAGCTTTTCAATTTGTTAAACTTTTTACTAGCTCTTAGGATGGAGTGGTAATTTCCCAGCTTCTTATATGCCAGAGCAGAAACAGGATGTCCCCAGAGTCCAAAAGTTTTTGGTTTACTTTCAAAATAAGAAAGGACCTTGGGGAAAAATGAAACTGAGGGGCTATCAGAAATATGTCTTAGGATAAAGATGGAGAAAATTTATAACTGTAAAACCCCAGGAAAATTTAATAAGATGCTTTATAAACCCTTTCAGCTGCATAAATGGTCTTCTGAGGATCTTTAGGATATCTCTTGCTAAGCCTCTTTTAATAATAAATTCCTGAAGAACCTTAAGTTCTTCCACGACAACCCAGGGTAAGAAAAGGACTTCTCTTTAAGACAGTTGTGGATATGAGTTTCATTTGATGAAGTGGATTGGAAACTGATACACAAAAAATCCTCGAAGTCTTCAAGGATATTTTTTAATCAGTTTGGACCAAAAGAGATAGGGACAGTACCAGAAGAAAAGGAAGATTTTGGACACCAGCCCTCTCAACTCTACACAGGCAGGAAGCAGGCAGACAAGTCTACCTGGTTGTAAATGTAGGCTATTTCTTGTGAAAAAAGAAATGTTGACCCGAGGATGAAACCAAGGATTCGAGATGTAGAACAAGTAACTTGATCTGGCTGCACCTCGATCCAGGAATGGGGCAACACATGCCCTGCTCAATTTCAGAACTGCACTGAATGCGGGACTACCATTGAGTACCTGCACCTATTATCTAGGACTGACCTGCCATTGCATCTTGGGTATGAAAGCATAGGATCATTTTTTCCTTTGGGGTCCATCTTCAGGTGTTTGCTAGGACAAAGAGTAGATTAGATTCTCCTGGCAGCCTTGAGCTTTCTCAGGTCAATGTTTTAATGGAGTGCTGGGGTCATCCTAGGGACACAGTCTTTTGGAGCTAGAAGCCATGCTAGGGTTTGGTCCTGTCTTAGTGCACAGGTTTGAAGAGAGTCATGCTGTGCTTAGCGTTCTCCATTTCTCAGGGGGGTGAGTGCATTTTGTGTGTGAGAGGATTATAAATAATTTATAGATAGAAGTCAGACTGGACATTTTAAAACATACCCTGCAAATACTCTGATACTCTGACTATCAATAAAAGGCTATTTTTGCCCTTCTTTTTAATCTGGGACAGTTTGTGGCTGACAGATAGGATACGGTAGAAATGATGGTCATGAAAATCCAAGGCCAGCTCATAAAAGTCTCTGTCCACTGGAGCGGCCAAACTTGAAGAATAATCTTCCATGTTAGAAGAATGGACAATTATTTCCGAGAATGGAAGGTTGAATAAAGATTAGAAGACTGCATTGTGGCTACTAGGTACCACTAATAGATCAGTTGAGGTACAGGTCATTCAAGTAATATTGGTAGAATAAATGAAAACTGATTGAATAAATGAAGTAATGAATAGACGTCTTCATTGTGGACAATGCTGTATCTGAATTGGAACATTAGAATTAAAATAAAGAAATTAATGATACATTCTTGAACACAACATTTAAAACATGACAAGATAATGGATCCTAAGTTATGTAATGGTCATGTTAGGAACTTCAAAGTTATTTGAAGTTATTTTCTACTAAAAAGGAGAAAGGTCAGCATGCCATGTACAAAATAGAATGGTTTTGATTCATGGTAATTGTTTGTTGTGTGAATCTCACATTTAATTAATATGCACTTCTGTGCCTAGTCTTGTAAGGAGAGTATTTTCATGCATTGTATACCTAAATGGCAGGTATTATTAAAATCCCATTATACAGATGAGAGAATGCATTAGTTTGCTCAAGGAAAAGGACTGGGGTTTAAGACAGGTTTAATTTTTTTATTTTATTATTTTTAAAAAGGTATTTTATGTTTATTTGTTATTGAGACAGAGAGAAACAGAACATGAGTAGGGAAGGGGCAGAGAGAGAGGGAGACTCAGAATCTGAAGCCGGCTCAAAGCTCTGAGCTGTCAGCATAGAGCCCAACACCAGCTCAAACCCATGGACTCCGAGATCATGGCTTGCACCGAAGCTGGATGCTTAATCAGCAGAGCCGTCCAGACGCCCCTACCAGGCCTTTAAAAAGTGTTTTCTTTCAAAACATTCCCCATTCTGTTTTTTTTTTAACAGTTATTTTAACAACCGAGTAAATTAACTTGGGAAACATCCTAAAAGAGTGTTAATTAAACCTTCCTCAGCTGAACAGCCTTCTCCCTGGACACCCTCAAGTCTTTGCCCAAATGTCACTTTCTGATGGGGATGGGATCTTCCTGGAACATTCCATTTGAATTGTATCCTGCATTCCTGGAATTCTTATTCTCCCTTAACCTGATCTATTTTTTTTTCTACAATATGGATCAGGGTCACTTTTGAAAATATCATTTACTTATGTTTATGTTTATGGTGTTCTCCCAGCCTTAGAACATAAAGTTCACAAGATCAGGTGTTTGAATCTATTTTATTCACTGATATGAATGTAGGGCTTTTAGGATAGTGCCTGAGACGCAGCAGGCATTCAGTACAGATTTGCTGGAAGAAAGAGTTTGTGCACGCTATCCCATGTGCTAGCTGCTATGTCTAAAATGGTGATCAGAAGGACAAAACCCCTGCTTGAGGGGTTTACCCTACAGCAGGAGAAAATGAGCAGAGGTTTTGCCTTACGGTTCAGTGGGTTAATTCATCTTTGCCAACTCCTTCTCCCTTATTTAGGGGCTCATAGTTCTTGATTCTTTCACCGCCTCTTTGTCTAGCTTTTCTCCAATGTTCCTAGTTAGTTGATCCAATTTTCACTCTTATCTCCTCCATAATATCTTTACATAATATTAGGTAAATAATTGAAAGGAAAGTCACTCTTTCAATGAAGCCAAAGCAGAGAACAGGGTACTTTTCGGTGACTTTTCTCTCTGCACTTTTGCAAAACCCTTCATTTATCATGTACCATCTAGTGTGGCTTAAGTTCATGTTTGCCAGAGCTATTCCTGGCCCTCTTGGTTCTCACTCACCCCCCTTCAAGTTTCATCAGATCTTAACAGACCTATTATTGAGTCTTAGGACATTTTTCTGTCCACTGTCCCCCATTTTCACTATTAGAGTAATGTTAGTAAGTGGTACTATTTCTAGCTCTTAGGTGTCACCGTCAAGCAGCAGTAAATGGTGTAAATAATCCAGGATAAGAAGATGTATCTAGCTTGCCCCAAATATATAAATGCTTATTTCTTTTTGGAACAAACTAATACTATGAACATTTCAGAGTATGTCAAGTTGGTAGAAGAGAGTATCCACTCGGGAAGATAAAACTGGAGATGGAGGTCAGTTAGACTGAGGACATTTTAAGAACAACAAGTAATGCTTCCAGTACTAATTATGCCCTCAAATTCTGTATATTATTTTTCTTTCAGAAATATAAACACTGATAGGATTATGTAGTTTTGTTTGTCAACTAGAATGCCAGACTCTTGGGTGCATGATTTTGCACCTACATACACACATACACACACACACACAGACACGTGGGCTCATATATACACTCACCATCACAGAGGAAAATACAGCACACATGTACATACAATAATTATATTACAGAAGACACCTTTTCTTTATTGTTTATAATTTTTTAAAAATCCCTTTAATTAGTAAAGGGAGTGAAGAACTGTCAGGGAAGGATGTAGTTGACTCAGATAATGGAGAGTGTTGGGGTGAAGGCACAGTTTCACAATAAGGATTTTATTCTAGTTAATTGTATCAGATTGTATTAATATATTTCTCTCTATCTTAGTTATTATTTATCTTACATTATCCAGTTTTGATTTTAATTTCTCTTACTGTCATGATATTTTTGTGTTTATGTTACATACTTTATTTTCATAGTGTATTCTTATATTTATTTATTATGCTTTGACACATATGCTTAAGGATGACTTTGCCTTCCTTCATTTTCACATTCTCATCTGGTTATCTTTACCAAACAAAAATGAAATTTGTTTTATCCATTCAGGAAAAACAAAATAAAAACAAGCAAGTAAAAATACCTATAGGATTTTAATGGAACTGTGCTAAATTTTTAAAACACTTCCAATACAAACAGTAAACTAGAGAAATCTCTCATCTATGATATTAATAATTAACAAGCTTAACTGAGAAGAACACATTCCAGCACCAAATCATTTGGTAAGATGTAACCACTATCGACAAAAAAATGAATCTTAAAGATGTACACTACTTATATAAAGTGATGTGATATGTTAAATCATGAATTGTTTTTATTTTGCTAGTAAGATAAACCCCTAAGCGTTCCTTTTGGAAACAATACATAAAGATCATATCTAATCTCATTATTCTTATTTAATTCTTTCTAAAATTTTAATTGTTAGAATCAAACATGGAAAACTGATGAGGATAAATAAGAAGAAGATATAAATAGCACAACATGTAAACTCAATATAAGAGAAGAAGTTAAAGCGTACGGATTTTGTATGGGTTTAGTGCCTCAGGAAGTTTATAAGATAGCAATAATCTACCTTAAAAAAGGAAATTGGTATTTCATTGACACAAGCAACAAAATTGTAAAACATATAAATGTAGTCTTAACAACAGATACATGACAACTATATAAATGCAACAGTAAAATGCAAGTTACCAGAGACCTAAGTATGTGGAATAGCCATGTTATTTAGTGTAAAAATGAAGTATGTAATATCTTTGTATTTTGCCTAACACCCTTTATGAAAATGAGCCAGGCAACACTTAGATAATGTAATTATGATCATTAATTTTGTAGTTTTGTTCTTTCTCTCTTTCTGAATACATATTATTAATAAGTCAGACATCCCCATTCTTCTCTCCATGACTTAGTGTTTGGCATTTTCCTTTCTTCATTCTTTTCATTGTTTTTCTGCATTTCTTATTGTACTTTTTGATACTTCCAATGATTATCCTAATTGTTCTGTTGAATATTTTTTATTTGTAGAAATGCCTTACTTTCTTTTGTTGAATAGTGTCAGTGCCCTCTTTTGTTTTTTTTTTAAAATATATTTTAGAGCATCTCAAAAGTCTTTTTTTGTACATAGTTTGGAAAATCTTGTCAAGGGAAGTTTAACTCTAATCTGTTCATGCATAATTGTTCTTTTGGCTACAGAACGTTGTCTCATTCCCAGATTCATATTGCTTTAGATTTTGATCGGCACACATATCAATAGGTATATGGACAGTGCCTGACCTGTGATGGTTCAACTTATGATTTTTCGACTTTATGATGGTGTGGAAGTGATATACAATCAGTAGATACTGTATTTTGAATTTTGAATTTGGATCTTTCCTTAGGCTGGTGGTATGTGGTATGATCCTCTCTTGGGATGCCGGCCAGTGGCAGCGACCACAGCCCCCAGACAGGTGCACGTTCACAAGGGTGAGCCACTGATGTGCTTAACAATCCTTCTGCACCCACACAACTGTTGTGTTCTTCACTTTCAGTGCAGTATTCAATAAATCACATGAGACAGTCAATACTTATAAAATAGGCTTTGTGTTAGATGATTGTGTCCACTGTAGGCTAGTGGAAGTGTTCTGAGCACGTGTGAGGTAGGCTAGGCTGAGCTATGATGTTCCACAGGTTACATGTATTAAGTGCATTTTTGACTTACAATATTTTTAACTTACAATGGGTTTATTGGGATGTAACCCCATTGTAGGTTGAGGAAGATCTGTACTCTGTGACTTGCTAATGTGTTCATTTCTATCAAGTGATGCTAGTGCTAGTGTAGTTCAATGATAGTAGGCTGCTGATATTTTAGAAATCCATTATTAATCTTTTCCAGATCTCCTTACTTCTTCAACCAAGAGAGCACCCATTTGGCAGGGAATTCAAGCTCAGTGCAGCGAATATCACTCAGGCTATAGCCACAATATCTATAAATGATAAATTCACTATTAGGTTCATCAAGAGATGGCTGGACAATTGGTTCACAATGAAGCTTCCAGCTAAAACGTAGGCTATAAATAATTCATGACCCAGATATGCTTTTAAAAATTATGCAAGTTAAAATTCAAGAATATTTGAATGATAATACTAGCAAATGCAATGATGATCATTTTGTTAAAAAAACTGAAGTCACATAGAAAGGAAAAATAAGAAAGGGAGACAAAAAACATTAAAAACAAGTTTTAGAGGTACCTAACAAAACTGAGCAGAAGGTACAAATAAGAGCAAAACACAAAATCAGTTATCATATCTGATGAATATAAAAATAGAAATCTCAGATTTGAAAAACAAATATAGCTTTGAATGCAGGAATGGTGCCAAGAGAATACTAGCATGCCAATTAAGAAAACAATGTGATTCTGGAATGTGACCGAAATAAGATACCCAAACCCAAATGGGTTTAAAGAAGAGATAAGAAATAGTGATACTGCCTATACATCATCATAGCATTCTGTAATTATAATTTCTGGGTAATGTTTTTAAAGAAAATAAGCAATAATTAGTGGGTAGTATATAAAAGTATACTAACAAGGAATCCTAATTAGGACATGCTGTTTAGCTTCATCAAAATTATTATCATTTTTGCCCTAATGAATTACTGTACTCAGCCCAGATGGCTCCCTCAGAAATAGAAGAAAAGATAAAGAGGAATAAAATAAATCCACTTTTATAGGCATCAATTCACTGAACAAAATAAAGTGAACACATATATAAATTAAAAGATACCAAACAGCTCTGAACCGCCTATGTTTCAGGAACAATTATAGACTGCATCATAGTTAGATTATGTTAACTTCAACTTGTTTTAGAAAACTTCTTGCAATCTCAATATCTTTTATTTTTCTCCTATCACAAAAGTGAAGGAACTTAAAAAGCTGGCATACTGGACTAGCTTGGCACTCTGAATTGAGAGTCTTAATGCTTCAACCAGGAACAACCGGCAAAGCATTCTGCATCCCTCTTCAGGACAGTGTTTCATTCATAACAAGTCCAAGTTTAGCTGAGGGCAGTTACCTGAGACACACATTTTAGAAGCCCTCCAGATGTTTCAATAAATTTTATTTATTTTTAAAAGTTTTTAAATGTTAGAGAGAGAGTAGGGGAGGATCAGAGAAAGAGAGAGAGAGAGAGAGAGAGAGAGAGAGAGAAAGAGAGAGAGAGAGAGAGAGATCGGCACAGAATCTGAAGCACGCTCCAGGCTCTGAGCTGTCAGAAGAGAACTCAAAAGTGAGACTCGAACCCACGAACTGTGAGATCATGGCCTGAGCCGAAGTTGGATGTGTAACCAACTGAGCCACAGGCACCCCCTCAGTAAATTAGGAAGTGGGTCATTACATTCAGACTCCACAGAAAACCAAAGCACTTTAGATCTAGTTTCTTCTGCTGGGATTTGAGTTGCTGTGATTGTAGTCAGCTCACCTTCTCCTCCTTGTTTCCCCCTCCTGGCCCAGCATGGCACATAGGTTATGCAAAGTGGTATGCGCACCCCACATGTTTCCTGAATTAAATAGATACTTTGGAATCTGTATTTTATACTTCTATAAGTTTTGTTGTAGACTCAAAGGAGATAAAATACAAAGAGTTTAGGCACTTGGTTCCAGGCACTGAAATAAAATGCAAAAGGTGACCCACAAAGCTGGTTGAGACAAATGTGGCTTAGAAAATTAGTACATGAACTACTCTGACATATAAAAATATTGAAAGCATGTTATGTGAACAATGTAGATCCCAAATAGTCCAGGTCCACTCAGTATAACTTTGAAATTATTTATATAAGTATATTGCTAAAGACCAGAATAGAGAATTAAAAGAGGAGTCACTCTTTGGGAAACTACTATTTGTCAAGCACTGTGTATGTCATGGCGTTAATAGTTTAGAATTAGGAAGGCCTGGGTTCAAGCCATGCTAGCTAAGTGATCCAAGGAAATTTACTTCATCTGTCTAAATTTCCTAATCTATAAAGTTGTTTTTCAAATTTTGAATGTTGCCTAGATGGGAGTCCTGAGGATGTATCAGAGAACAAGACTAACATAATTCTGCCCCTATTCAACTTATAGTCTAACAGAACAATAAAGATTCAATCATTTAAAACACACTTGTGGCACACCTATCATATGCCACATAAAATTCTAGGCAATAATGCTACAGCAATGAACTAGAAAGAAAAGGTCCATGATCTCAGGGAGCTTATATTCTAATGGAAGAGACGACTTTTTTCCAGATTTCTTTTCATATCATCAATACCTAAACATTTACAGCATTATCACCACTACCCTTCTTGGTTCTCCAGGATTTAAAAAACATTAATAATGTTTATTTTTCAGAGAGAGAAAAAGAGAGAGAGAGAGAGAATATGAGTGGGGAAGGGGCAGAGAGAGGGAGATGAGATGCAGAATCTGAAATAGGCTCTGAGCTGTCAGCACAGAGCCCGATGAGGGGCTGGAACGTATGAACTGTGAGATCATGACCTGAGCCAAAGTCAGATGCTCCACCCACTGAGTCCCCCAGGATGACCCCCCCAATTAAAAAAATAATCACTTCTTCTGATCTCTATGAGGGCCTTCAAGTGTTTGAAACAAGAGAAAGATTCTCTGGGAATGGTGATTATACCCAGTTGTCCTTGGCCTGTGGATATATTTTGTTCACAATCTGTTTTACTCACTTATAAACTCAATAATAAAGTCGATGCCACACAAGCAATATAGAAGAAAAATACCCTCTGGTTGAGCAGCAGTACACCATCTGGAGCATGCAATGCACGGAATTAAAGGTTTTGTGGAATTTGTAGAACACAGTAATGAATATTTTTCTCTATGTTCAGTGCATACTCAGGTATTGAAATCTTAAATCATTTCATGATTGGTTGATACCAGTAGCACCAATTCATATTCCTGGACATCATCTGAACAAGTCCTAGCACTGACATAGTGGGGTATTAGGTGTAACAGATATGTGTCCTAGGGTCCCTGGTGTCTAATATATTCGTTATCATGCACACATTCAGCTAAATGTTTGTGAAGACCTTCTTAAAGTCTGATGGGGGCTGTAAGCAAGGACACAGACAGTGATTGTAATGCAGTATTCCTCAGAGTCCCACGGGGGGAGAAGATCAATGTAAACATAATTTCTGTGGCACAAAGGCCCATTGCCTTCCAAATATCTCTTCCACCTTCTTGCTCATGTTTTAAATTGCAGAGGTTCAAAAACTCTTTAACTAAACTTGATTGAACGTGACCTGGAATTTAATTTTTTTCCCCACAGACTAGCTATGGCTTTCTATGCAGTCCCCCTGTCATCCAACTCAGAACATGTTCCTGGTTTTTATTTTATTCCTTTCATAGGGGGACTGTCAGTTCATTTCTATTTGGATAGTCTGTGCTACCATACCTGGATGGATGACCTCTTTATATACATATATATATGCTTTTTCCTTACAGGGTTGACTGACTAGATATAAACCTTAATTTTAATAAATTATTTAATACTTCTTAATTCTTAATTTTCAAAAAAACAATATGCAGAAACATACTCATTCTCCAAGGCTACTTAGTTTAGTGCTAAGAGATTAGGGTTAATCATCGAAGGCAATAGTTTCAAATTTTATTGACTTCTATACTGTAATTGAACTGCCTGATTTTTATTCAGCTGATATGTGTTTCTTATGTTGTGCTTTAAATAAGACATGAGATTTGCAATGCTTTTAGGAGAGAATAAACAAAATAATTTTTAGCTTATAATTGGTTTGAAGTTTTCAGCGCTTAGTTTCAACATAACAGTGATTTTGCCGGACCCTCTATTTGGATTTTTTTAAACTCTTATTAGAGTACAACATTAGAATTTTCAAGTTGGCATATCATGCATTTCAGTGTGAACAGATTCAATCATATATATACGTGTGTGTACACATACATGACATATATACATACATATGTATACATGCATATATATATGTGTGTATGCATATATATTTGGAAAGAGACAGGGAAGGAGAAGTATGAAGGCATTAAGTTCTTATAGGATGAGAGAGAATCATATTAAGGAGTGAAGGAAGCCTAGAACCCCACAGTTAAGGAAGCCGGAAGGAGGACCAGTGTCCTGGATTCCCCTGTCTGTGGATGGCCAGGACACCTCAAGATTGAAACCTCTCATGCTGTTCTTTCCCCTAAGAGTTGGTCTCCTTTCCTTCTTCTTGATTCAATCTTCTTCATTCTTAAACGTCTCGTTGAAATGTGGCACCCTATTTCAAGCCCTCCTCAACTCTCTTTTCTCTGCCAGATAGACTCTATCCTTCAACTGAATACATTGAATGCAACAGCATGCAGTACAATTTTGCAATAGAGATGATTCTGTGCTTTGTTTGGCTGTGTGTGTGTTTTTACATCTCCAATTTAGAGAGAGTTGGGATAGAACTAAATCCCTTGAACAGCCATTAGCTCTCAGGTCCCATAATCATCACACATTGTGTACCACCTTTGCAAAAGGCTTGTAACTTGTAAGTTAAGATAAGGACTTCCATGATATTTTATGCCACCCTGCATTTCCTTTATAGTAATTTACAAAATATATTTATTTGGGGAATTATTATAAATCTTTATCTTCTCTGCTAAGCTCCAGGTGAACATGCACTGTGTTTTGTTTACTTCCTCGGTATCCAACACAGAGCTAGTACCTAATAACCAATCAATAAATATCTGTTGAGTGAATGAATAGATCAATAAAAAAGTATTTTATGCCAATTTTATAAGTGAGGAAACTCAGTCTCAATAAAAGTAAATAACTCAAGGTCACTTAGCAGGTAGGGGCAGCGTTGTGACCAGACTGACAAACATTGATTCTGTTCCAGTCAAATCTCAGCCAGACCTCATGGCACTTTACAGTCACAGGCTGAGGGATGGTCATGGAGTTCCTGAAACAGAACAGGGTCAAGGTACATACTCTTCATCTATTTCAAGTCACATTAGGAAGACATCATTGGATCATTCATTTCTTCATTCAGAAGCTATTATGCACATAACTGCCTACTTTTTTTGATTCTGGTTCCACCTGCTGCTGTTGGCCTAGGGGTTTGGCATGATTCCCAAGTGGCAACAGGTATCTCTTTAAATTTGCTGCATCAGAAACTGTTCTTTCCCTCTCAGTGTCTCTTCTGATTGTCCACAAAATGCAATGCTGATTTTTCTGGGCTGCCTACATGTTCACTGAAAATGGCTTTTACTGAAAACCTCCCTGGAATGTAGGTGTGGCTTGAAGAATGTAGGTGTGGCTTATAAGTAGAAATGCAACATGGGACTTCCAGGAAATCCTCTGAGAGGGTAGTGGGAGGTTAGCATGCTTTTTCTTTCTCCCGTTATCCATCCTTGTGTGGATGTAGTTCCGAATTCCAGCTTTCATTTTGAATCATGAGGACAAATGTCTCAGCCTCACACAACTCTCAAAGTAGCCCCAGTCTATAGTGCTATCTATATACTGACCCTGGCTATTTATCTCTGAGTGTCTTTTAATAAAGAAGAAAGCAGTCGTTGTCTTGTGTTGTTTTCTGGAGCTTTTTACTTTTTATTTTTTTTAACTTGTAGCTAAATGTAATTCTAACTGATACTCATTCTAAAAGAAATAAAGATGATTAAACATTAGCAAGTCTTCTAGTTTTACGAGACATCAAAGAGAAATCACATATGACAGTAAAATAAGTCTTTCAAATGGGTGAGTGATTTTAACACAAGGTTTGCTATAAATAAGACATAATTCATAAAAAGCTGATGATAAAAGTATTCACCAGAGCACATTTGAAGTATGGGAGATTTTCACTTCCATTTAAGCATAATATGAATTATGTGTTATGAAAATGCTCTCATAACTAAATATGCAAATAATAAGAAAATATGTTTTAAAAAATACAAAATTGAAAGTATAGGAAATCATGTTAGATGCTTCTTAAGCAGCATGGAGTGAAATATTTTCTTGAAATGTCAAAGACAGGGGCACCTGGGTGGCTCAGTAGGTTAAGTATCTGACGTTGGCTCAGGTCATGATCTTGTGGTTTTTGAGTTCAAGCCCCACTTTGGGCTCTGTGCTGATAGCTCAGAGTCTGGAGCCTGTTTTGGATTCTGTGTCTCCCTCTCTCTCTGTCCCTTCCCCACTCACACTTTGTTTCTCTCTCTTTCTCTCTCTCTCTCAAAAAAAAAAAACGTTATAAAAACAAAAGTGTATGATTATAAGTGTTCTCCTGGACAAGATAAGCATGCTGTTTTGAAGATATCAAGGAGAATTAATAGTTGGATCATATTTGTATTTTCCATTCTCATTGCTTCTAAATTAAAAGACACTAATACTTGAGCTTGTACTGGATGGATAATGCCACCCAACTCTCTAGAAGGCAGGCCTTGCTAGGGCAAGGGTTGGTTGTACCAGCACCATCTTTTGAAGGCAAGTTGCACTGAAGCTAAGTCTGAAGTGATGATATCCAAAAGGAACTGATTCTTCTGAGTTTGGCTGCCTGCATTCTCAAGATGTCAGAAACTATGTGTCTGCTTTCTTTTAGTGAGCCACAGGACTCCTTTGGCAGCAATCTGTTGTCCTGACCTCAGTCATCTTATGCAGTGTTGTTCTTAGTAGACAAGCAAGTAGCTCTTCCCTCATGGTCATCTGACTCTGTCATCAGATTGCATCTACTTGGATAGTTAAGAATATATGTGACAGCTAAGCTTGAAAGTTTCCTTTGCCGAGTCACTTTCTTGAAGTGATTGTTCTGAAAAAATTAAGAGTCTAAGTTGATTCAGAAAGTGGTTGTCAAGGGCCTACTGTGTGTCAAGGCTGTACTAGGACTGGTTGGGATCAAGTCTATATAATCTAAGAAATCCAAAGAGGGAATTCAATTCTATCCTAAAAACCAGTTGATCCAATATTTAACCCCCTTTTGCTTTTTTTTTTTTTGAAATGATGTTTAAATAATGTGAGCCTCTGTTATCCCATTTTATAGGTGAGAAAAGATTTGTTCAACTCTGTAACTTTTTCAGGGAATATTCCATGGAAAAGAAAAAATGAGAAGTCACTTCTGTTTGAATAAATGGTGAACTGGGAGAAAGAGAATGATAGGTATAAATATCAGGAGTGGAATGCCTGAGATCACCCTGCTTGTTGAGGAGACCTCAGGGACTAGATATGGAAGCAGGGACTAAGACTAGCAATGGCTCTGGTCACCAGGTCCCTTGGTACGTTGGTCTGGTATCTTGGTCTGGTCCTCAGTGAAATAAGGGATTCTCTCATCTCCTGAGGCCAATAACTTTCATTTCTAGTCTACTGTAAGTTTTAAATATTAAAGGAAGAATAAAGTGTTAAACTTACAGTCTGCTCAACTAAGGGACAAAAAGGTATTTTCCCACTTTTTGTGCATGTAATGCTACTATTTTCAAAGTGTTAATTTGCTTTTTCATAGTATACTTAGTAATTAGTGAACAAAACCATAATGTACTATGGGTATGATTTGTAAAGGCTTAAATGACAGACTCTAACTAGGATAATTTCAGTCCTGATGTGTTGTTAAGTAACAATATATTCTAAATGAGTAAACTTGAAATAACTAAGCCATTGGGGATTATTGGCCACCTGATAATTAAACTTGATCTAACATGGACATCAAAACCAATTATATGTACCAAACAGAAAGAGACAGGTCAACTCCTCAGAGAGATGAAATGAACTTGGACAGATGGACAGAATGCAAATCATGACGGGTTTCTTAATGAAAAAGAAATGAAATGCAATTTAAAGCCCTATGAAAAATCTGGATAGCTATTCCTAGTGTTCAAATTGCTGAAAAACAATTATGCTGAAACAAGATGGATTGCCATATTTCCAACAACCAGGAAAACCATTTCTCTAGAGAATTTAGATTTTCTAGTTTCTTAGGCAATGTAGCTAAGGGGAAAATGACTTTAATACTATATTCATATTAGGTTGCAAGGGCTTCTGTAACAAAGTGCCACAGACCAGGGGGCTTACACCACAGAATTTTATTGCCTTATATTGTGGAGACCAAAAGAGCAGGACCAAGGTGGTAGTAGGATTGGTTTCCGGTGAGGCCTCTCTCCTTGGCTTGCAAATGGCTGCCTTCTTCCTGGGTCCTCACATGATCTTCTCTGTGGGTCCCTGGTGTCTTTTCCTTTCTTCTGAGGATGCCAGTCATATAGGATTAAGGCCTGACCTTTGTGACCTCGTTTTACTTTAATTACCTCTTTAGAGATCCTGTCTTCTAATAGTGTCACATTCTGAGGTACTAGAGGGTTAGAACCTCAAAATGGAAATTTTAGAGGGACACAAGTCAGCCCAGAACAATATTCAATGCACAAATTATTTGTTGTTTAGAGAACAAAAATATCAAGTCATAGAAATGGATTGAGGTGAAATAAATTGAGGACCTTTCAGAGGAGGTCCTGATCTGCTGGAAGGGTGACCAACCATCCTTGTGTGCCTGATTTTAGCAATCTTGGGCAAGTCCTCAAGCCAGAGTGGTTGGTCAGCAGGATTATGTAGTGGATACCCCTCAACCACTGTTAAGGTTAGGGATGTGTTTAGTGACCTAACGAAGTATGGTGGTATGCTACATAAGATTATTCTGGGGTTCTTAAAATTTTACCAGGAATGTGAATTATGCTCACGTAGGCAGACCTCCATATGAGCACAGAGGAGAATCTAGGAAGGCCTCTGGTTGTTGGGAAGTTAAGAGATCAGGTTGCAGTAAGACTGACAGTTCCTAGTTGCCAGCAAACCTCTCTCAAATGTCTCTTGTTGACAGATTTTGTCACTCAAATATAACCTCACTCCTTTCTGCTTAGTTTTTATTCAGAAAGAATAATATTCTTTTTTTCAAATTCTAGGACTTCTATTTGGGATGACCAAATATACATATAAACAGAATCTGCTTTTTGTAGGACGGTCTCCTTTTTCTTATTGTTTCAACATAATCATTAGTAAGGCCCTCTTCACTTTCAGAAGGTCTTTGTTTATAGGATAAAATATATGGTCATACAACTTATCTTGCTCAGAGTTCTGGCTCTGGCTCTTCTCATCTCTGCTTTTTTTTCATATAAAACACAGCAGTTCCTGAGCTACCCATTCACGACACATAGATTCCTTGATTCTCTGGGTCACTCTTCTGTTCATGTTTGACTAGAAGAGTGGAGATGGGGCACTAAAATTTTGTTTTGGACCCTCATGCTTGACCAAAGTTTTTATTGTGGTAACACACGAGGAAGCATAATTTTTCCATCATACAAGAATCAAGATATAGTAACTTAAAGCTTAAGTAGGGGAAAAGATTCAGAGATTTTAAAACAATGCAAATAAATTACATGTATGTGCAAAGTATTTTTAATAATAATAGAAGCTCAAAGAGTTTCAGAGATCATCTACCTGAATTCTGACTCCTCTCTTTTTGTCAATGGATAAACTGAGCTTTAGAGATAGGAAGCAATTTGTTCTAGGGCATAATCTAACTTGATCTGGTTAAAGAAAGATTCATAACACCAATGAATTAGCTACTTCTGTCAAATGGTTTTGCCATATGAGAAGACCTTAATAACGGTTTCCATAGAACATTCTCGGTTTCTCTTTTTCTTAAAATAGCATATTAGTTTTTTTAAATGCAAGACTATTAGAATAATTATATAATAAATATAAGCAAAAGAAACTTCTATGAAAATTGTAAATACACTCACTTATCAGAAATAATCACAGAATTATTTCCTTTCAATATGATTTCAATTTGGTGCATATGAGGGGTGTGTATGTGTGTGTGTGTGTGTGTGTGTGTGTGTCTCTGTATCAATGTGTTTGTGTTGATGTGTATAAACATAAATTTATGCCTCCACATGCATGCAGATTGAGAGCAATTTATTTCTTGTTATATATTAGCTATATATTTAAACCTAAAATATATATTATGAGCATATACCTGGCTATTAAATATTGTTTCTATAATGCTGCTTTTAATGGTCACTCCTTCTTCCATTATATGATAGGCCAACATTTATTCAACCACGATGATGTTACCATTGAAGATTTAACTTATTTGCTTTGTTTTCTTCGCTATATAAGCAACATTGCTAGAAAAATCCTTGTGATGGTATTTGTAAATTATTACTTATATCTGTACCGCTAGCTACCTGGAGTGAAAAATTGATTATCAGAAAGCTGTCATTCTTTGTCATTTTTAAAAAGTATTGCATATGGCCCCTAAAGAAGGTTGTTCTAATTTCTACACCTGCAGTGCTACGGAAGCATTTCTGTTTTCCTCCGATCCCTGACAACACTGACAGTTATCTTTTCTTTGTCTTTGACAGTTTGATGGAGAAAGATAGTGTATTATGGTTTTAATTTGCATTCATTTTATTACGATTGCACTTGTGCAGGTTTTACATGTTTAGAAGTCTTTTGTGAAATTCCTGTTTCTATTTTTTAACCTTTTAAATCTTGTTGGGTTCTTTATGTTTTTCTTCACACTTAGCAATAGATCTTTAAAATAAAATAATAATGTATTAACATAATAGCTCCTTGGGCTGAATACACAAGATTTTTTAAAAGTTTATTCATTTTGAAAGAGAGAGAGAGAGAGAGAGAGAGAGAGAGAGAGAGAAAGAGAGTGAGCGAGCATAGGAGCAGAAGGAAAGCAGAGACAGAGGAAGAGAGACAGAATCCTAAGCAGACTTTGTGTTGGCACTGTCAGCACAAAGCCCAATGTGGGGCTTGAACTCATGTACTGTGAGATCATGACCTGAGCCAAAACCAAGAGTCTAAAGCTCAACTGACTGAGGCACCCAGGTGCCCCATACATGGAAAAAAAGAATCCATTTCAATTATCTGTATTTTTTAATTTAGAGAGGTTTTTAAAAGTATCAAGTTATTATTTTATATTGTTCAATCCATCCTGAATATTAAAGAAATACTTATCCTGTGGTAGTAGATGCATTTTTATTGATTGATTTATGTACTTTTGCATTTATTTATTATTTCATCTAGAAATTTGCATGTAAGTAGGTATGAGGTTAGAGATGTTATTTTATTTCTTTTTCTAAACATTGGCTATTTATGTCAATAATAATCATTGAAAAATCCATCTTTTCTCTTACTAAAACACTACAATGTGTTTTAACATATGCTGCTAAAATTTCTATGTCCTAAATGGACTTTTTTTTTAGAAGTGATTTTGGATATTACTTCATACCCAATACTAAATTAAGCAGATATTTAATCAGCTTGATTAATAGGGAAAAAATAAGTTGGGAAGAGGTAAAATCATTCTGAGGTTAATCTTTATATAAGAACATTGTATGGCTCTCCTTTTGAAAAATATTTCTGTCTGTGTGCTTGCACCTGTGTGCAGGTGTGTATGTGTGTATGTCTATTCCTCAGTAACCTGGCGAAGGATTCATTGTTGTTTAAGCAACTGATATCTAAAAATATTATATAGTGATTTCAACTATTTTTCATTTATCTTACATTGGCTAGGTTACCAGTCATACCTATAAATACTGAAATTTGGTCTTTAATAAGTTCTTGTATTTTTTTTTAACCTGGAAAATTCATGAAGTCACAGAATAACAATGGGACAGAAAACACCTTTGTTTTATTGTGGACTTTAATGTATATGAGTGCTTCTATTCTGGTATTTGCTGTTGGTATTAGTTATATATTCTTTATCATATTAATGACCTTATGCTCTTATTTTATTAGATAATTTTTAAAATTCAGATATAAATTTGACTTATCTTAAATGTATTTTCGTCTTCTTCAAGATAATATCATCCTTCTTAATTAAGGTTATGAAACACATTGTTTCAAAATAATTTTGTACCCTTCATTTTTGCTTGGAAACAAATTTTATATAGTGTAGATTGTATTCTATAAAGTTCTATTTATAATCTTATATATGTATCACATTTATGTACCTTTCTATCAAGAAATTATATTATTTCATGATTATATATACATACACATTCCCAGGCTTTTGGAACTTCAAAAATTGGGATATTTTCCCCAAACTTAGATATTTTAATTATAATTGGGGATTATCTGTTTCTTGATAACTTACTAGAACATGCTTATAATATCAACCGAATTAGTGTCTATTCGATTGACAGTTCTTACACGTATTTTTTCTTATCAGTGAGAGTAGGCTAGCATATTCAAACGGCTTAACACCATACACATTTAATGATCACTGTCTAATGCCGGGTGTTGGGGTTGGCGAAGCTGCTCCATTCATTCATGTTCCCATGTTCCTTCCATTTTGTGGTTTTGCCATCCTATATGTTCTCCAGTTTACTCAGCTAAGTTAGTTCCCAGGGAGACGAAACCTACCTGTGGGAGGTTATTATGGGGCATGCTCTAAGTGATTCACACCTTCTCTGCTCATATCTGTGTGATCAGTAAAAAGAGAGCATCGATATTTATAAGCACTTGTGTTCTCTGTCAAATGAAATAACTTAAACATTTATATTTTCCTGGAAATAGTGTAATTATTTAAGATGTTTAGAGGTATTAGCATATAGTTATATGGATTATTTTTTCATTTGCTGTTTTTTGTCTACTGTGAAATTTTTTCCTTAGGGTCACTAGTCCCGTCTTTTCTTAATTTCTACGTGCTTTTCTTTCCTTCTCTGTTTGCCTCTCCTTCCATGTCTCCTTGCTCTCACCTTTCCTCCTGGTCTGTCTCCTTCCTTTTTTTTCTCCCAGCATTTATTAAGTATATAATATGTCCATGACTTCAGAAAACAGCAAAGAATATCTTATCACTTCTGCCTGCACTCTGCCTTTCTCAATTTAGGCACTCACTTAGCTGCTTAGTGGACTTGACCTGAATCGGCCATTTCCTGGGTTCTTCTTACAGCCTCACAACCACTTCCAGCGATATCCCCAGTACCCGGCACATACTGCCAGATTTATATTAGTAGAAAAGCACATAAAATCAAATCGCATGCTGACATTCTATAATTTGTACTTGCATATTTCTAAAATAGATTTCTATACATACAGCAACTATTCAACAGATTCACGTTCTTGCAACATAGCCTGATCAGCTGTGTCTACCTGTATACAAACGTTCCGGAACTCTCCCTTGCCTCTCATATTAGGTAGATGTGACCATGCTCCCCACCCTCACAAGGGCTCTCTATTCTGAGGTGATAGCTTTGTTTCTCACTACTCATGCATACTTGCTTTGTGTTTTAACCAACCCCAGACCTCATCTTAGTACTTATATTTGTGCTGTTTTTCAAATTTACAATATGCTGTCATCCTCTTCCAGGGAATTGCTAAGGTAGTTTCTTTGCCTGAAATGTCATCGTGTTTCAGATTCTGCCTCTTATTGGTTTGCTCATTCTTTAAAGACTTAGTGTATCTTCCCCAAAACCCACAACTAAATGGACTATCCTTTCTTTTTATTTCACAGTGGCATTTAGCACATTAGAGGAGATTCTAATCAGGGAGAAAATTTATACTAATACCCTCTGCGCCCTGATCGTTCAAAGAAGAAGCATACATTTTTCCAGCTTTCTCTGCTATTTATCTGCCTTGTATATGTCTAGAATAAAGACCAAATCAAAGCATCTATTTGAGAAATAGACTAGAATCTCAGATGAAGCTGATGGGGAGGTGGTTTTGCCAGAACCAAGGACACAGCTGAGTTTTCGGGAGAGGTACTAAAAATAAAAACATTGGCTCTCATAATTCTTTCTGAGACTCCTGATTCTTAATTCCAAATGGAAAAAAAAAAAAAAGAGAGAGTTTAAACCAACTTTTTGATAAAAGGTATCTACTTAACCCAGAAAAAATTTATGATGAAAAAGGCAAGCATGGTCACAGACCTCCTTCTTAAATTAAATGGTAATGTCCATTCCTAATAAAAAAAAGGTTTATACTTTATTTATACTTGATATTTCAGTAGATCTAACATAATTTCCAATTTAGATATGGAAAACTCAAAATGTGCAGAAATTACAGCTTAATGCCCGGGGTGAGAAGGAAAGGAATTCACCTTTTTACAATTCAATCAAATGCAGAATAGGAGCAGTTAATAATTGTAGAATATGAATAATCAGATAAGACATTTTCTAGTGAAAACTCATAAATTTTATTTTGGGAGTACATTAAAATTCAGTTAAATTTTAAAATCATAGCATATCTTGAGTCACTGTTGAATAGTTGCTGTATGTATAGAAATCTATTTTAGAAATATGCAAGTACAAATTATAGAATGTCAGCATGTGATTTGATTTTATGTGCTTTTCTACTAATATAAATAATGAAGCATGCTGAGAGCATTCAGATACATTCAGCTGAGCATAATTAAAATACTGAGGTATAACATGTTAAAAAAAAAAAAGAAACAAATTAAGTACTAAAATGAAGTAGGTAGAAATACCAGCAATTCAAAGCGATAACTATGTTGTGATTACAGTATTGTGAATAGACTAAATCTAATATTTTGGTTTAAATGAAATCAGTGATAGCTGGAAAGTTAATAGAAGCAGTGCCTTTATATTTTCTGTGAATAATGGAGAGGCTTCATTTCAGGACCACAGATTTTTTGCCATCTCTGGAAATAAGTCTCCATGGTACTCTGAATAAACATTCTCGCCCAAATGGAACAAACCCTCTGATGAAATTGGCCACTGGGGCCTAAAACAAATAATTAAAATGGGATTTGGGAATCAGTTGGTTTTTCTGTGTTTCTCACTCCCCATTGGGTTAGTGGAAGGAGGGCAAATCAGCTTCCTCAGACCATGTTAAAAACACAATTGAACTTCCTGCTGGTCACCACTAATTACACTGTGGTGGTGATTGCCCACTCCAGGCTGAAGGCAAACTTTTAGGTTTTGTTGCTGAGACCCACCAAAGGACCAACTGTTTGTGTTTGACCAGGCCATTTCAGAGTAATATGTAGTATATTGTTAAAAGAAAGAACATTCAGTTAACTTTGTTCTGTTTTGTCACATGAACCACTCACCTTAGTCCACCTCTGCTGCCCTGAGCCTCTGGGTTCCTGAGTAACCTACTTTGAACTCGCCTACCTCCAGCTTTATCCTGATCTCCTAGTAGTCAGTTGAGAGTTGTGAATACTGATAAGAAGTTGGTAAAAAAGATGACTTCATTTTACATCTACTGGTAAAATACAAATGTTTATTGTTTGGAGAAGAAAGCATTGGAGCAAATGGATTAATCCTCCCCATAGAAGAAGAATCTACTTTGTACTAACTCCACATGTGGGGTTGCAATTGAAAAGTTGGAGCTAAAATCTCAGTAGTGTAAGTACAAGACTTTCTACACTTTGGCCTTGCAAGGTCCACTTGTCTCTGGATCCAAAGTCTTTTCTTTCTTTGAGTAATCCTTAGTTTTTCTGAATCATGTCCTTAAGTATCTTCCTGGGAAAGGTTGAACAGGAAGTAGACTTGCGCAGCCCTTACATATATCCCATATTAGAGATTAATGATGCATTTCCTTGTTTATCTAGAAACATTGATTGGGCTTGTCTATGGGCTGATTCTCAACTATTACTGTATTAAACTTCCTTGACTATACTCATCTTCTTGGAACTTCAAATTCCAAGTTATTCATACATAAAACAAAGAATTATATAAAACACGTGGATTTTGTCAATTATAAATTATGTGACCTTCTGTAAGTTTCTTAATCTGTGTGAGCCTTAAGTTTTCTCATCTGTGTATAGACATGGCTGTAGAAAGTTTTTGTGACAGCCACACAAAATTCATGTCAAATACTGGCATGAAGCCTGGTACAGATTAGGTGGTCAATAAATGACAGTTGATATTTTGCTAGTGTACTTGAGATTAATGAAGGGACATCAAACTTCCCTTAACATCATAAAATTTTTACTACTCTCCTATCTAGCTTCTTTGGTTAAATGGAATCTATGCATGTTTTTCGTTTTAATTCTTTGACTACTTATATTTAAAATTTAAAGCAAAGTTTCTGTGGATGGATAAATTGGAAACCACTGAGAAATCTTAAAATAAACCCAATGCTTCCCAAACATATTGATAAAGGAACATATTTTTGTGTATGCACATAACACCTGTCAACAAATTGCATATGGATGTGAAACCTAGTAACATATCACACGTGTAGAATCACGGTAGTTCATAGGTAACAGAAGCCTAATAATGAATCATTGAATCTATACATGAAAGATACTTTTCACACCTTTAATCTAGGTTGCGATGCAGAATGCCTTTTATACTTCAACTATCCAAATCTTACCTATTCTCCTTCCCAGATTAAGTGCTGAATATTTGTCTTCAGAGGAAGGCATTTATGCTCCCCTAAATTACAGACTATACTATCAGTGCCCAGCCATTTAGTATTTGTTTTGTTCTATAATTGTATGTTTCTGAGTCATGATAATGGCAGCTCCCTGGAATAGGGGAGCACCTCTGTCACTGGTTTTATCCCATTGTAACAAAACCCGGCACAGACCTGGGAGAAATATGCCCTGGTGGATTGGCAACTTTTTATCTTGTTCTTCTATGTGCACTGTACTTGCCTCTTAGCATCCAGGGACTTATTGCCAAAAAAGATGCTCAAAGACCCCTCACATCAGCAGAAGAACAAAACAGCGAGTGAAATTACCCAATTTCTGCAGAGCTCATAAACACCCTGAATGTAGGTCACACGCACTGCCTGATGTGCTGTGTGTCATGTTCCAACAAAGCAGCTGCCACAAGTAGCCAAACTCCCGGAAAGCAGCACAGCCCCAAAAAGAGCAGCCATTTGGAAACACATTTTCATTGACAATTTGGGGAAGTTGGGCATTCACTTAAGAAAAAGCCATAATTCTGTAAGAAATGAGCAATTTATGCACATTATAATCAAATTTATTTTTATATCCAGCTACTCCTACATGTGGCATAATTCAGTCTGGGAAATCATGCTAATTAGTTAGAAATGCATTACATTGTAAGTCTTGTAGCATATGCAAATGCTGTTTCAAGTGTTCTCACCTCCATGATGCATGTGCTTTTATTAGAATGCATTCCCGATGTGGGCAGTTTCTCGGTGAACCGGGCTCTAAAGTGCATTGGAGGGGAAAATACTCTCATAATAACCAGTGATAGCATAGCTTTTCATGCGCTTTTTAACGCATTATATTTTAAAATATAAGGACAATTCCACTTGTCAGAAGAGTGGCCAGAGCAGTAAACTCTCCAAATAAAATAATAATGATGATACTAATGTGCTAAGTTCTAATGGTCAATAAGATGTGCGTCTTTGCTGAACTCAACACCTGGGCATGCCCTTCACAGGCAGTGAGGAAGAGAAATGACCCCCAGACTAAGTGTACAAAGACAGAGTTCCAGAGACAAGGACCCTGCTTGTGGGTCACATGGATCAAGTCATCAAACTTTTAGATGCTATGCTTCTTCCACTGTACCTAGAAATAATATAACCTCACTCTGTCTTCCTCACAGAGCTGTTATGAATTTAAACTATGATTAAGATATAGTTTATAACTTAAAAAATGGTCTAGTGAGTCTTACTCTTGGTTAATTAAAAATATCCCAACCCCATTAAAAAGTAAAACTAATCATACAATTTCTGTAAGTACGTCATAAACTGTAAATTATCTTATAACTGATCAGTGACAAAGTGTAATTGAGGAAATCTACTGGTCAAACAAGTATCTGATAAAAGACTTTCTGTTGAGTGAGGGCTTTGGGGTCAGAAGCCTAGAGGTAGAAGGGTGGATTTGGTGAAGTTCACATTTTAGATCCATATCGACAATAATAAAAACAACAACTGCACCCTTCTCTCACCTGCCTCCTCAGATACCACCAACACCAACCACCCAGGCCCGTCCTCCATCTTTCTATAAACCTTGCCCCAGCAATTGGTGCCACTACTACCTAGCAGAAGCCATAAACCAGAAACCCAGATTGCTCTTTGCCCTTTCTATCTGCCTTTCTGTCTAGTCTGGCAGAACAGCTTATTAATTCTGTATCGTAAACATCTTTAACATCTATCCCTTCTCCTGTGCCCTTTCTTACTTTCTCAGGCCATTATCCTGTTTCCTCAAGAAGTCTTTCACCACCTTCTAATGGGTCTCTGCCTACTGGGCAGTTCCACCCACAACCAGCCCCCTCAGTGCCATCAATGATTTTCTAACCTACAATTTAATTTTAAATTAAATGTTTTCAATGGCTCCGAGGAACCTCTAGACAAAGTATCCTTATATATGATCTCTATGTGCTTCTCCAGCGTTTTCTTTTTGCACAGGCTCCAGGTATGCTGCATTATTATGGCTTTCCTGGAGTTCCCAGAGTATCTATGCTCTGTCACCCTTTAAGCTTTTTGTGTTACTTAATTCTGACTAAAATAATCTCACCAATATCTTCTCAGGTCAGTTTCTTCTTTTTCTTTCAGTTTTCCACTGAAATGTTCATGATTCTGGGTAGCATGTCTTCTTTTCACCAATACTTGGTTGACTTTTCCTGTCAACTAAGTCTATCAGGGACTCAGCCTATCAGAGAACTGGGGCCATTAGGGAAGATGGCATCTCTTCTCTGCCATTCTTTTCCCAGAGCTGGGCATAAGTAGGTATTTATTTTCTTGAAGAAAATTTATTTTCTTAAAAATAAAATTTATTTTCCCAACTAAAATGAATGAAAAATGAAAATGATTTTAATTAAATAAATTTAAATCCTTTTCAGAATGCTCCTTCAGCCTGCTCAAGAGGCTCAGCGATATCAATGGTAACTTTCAGAAAATACACAGGTTCTTTAGTAAACACTGTGAATTTACTGGTGCTGTGAGAAAGAACTCTGAAAACAAGGCCCAGGTGTTATACCTACTAACCGTCTATGCAAACAGTATGAAAGAGAAAAAAGAAAAAAAAGAATCCCCCACTCCTCCTCCTCACCCTACAGAAATATCCACTACTACCTTCAAAACAAACAAACAAACAAAAACACCACCACTTACAATATATTTTTTAATCTAATATTCAAAGGATGATCTGTGAATTCTGGGATTTTAATAATAAAATAATAATGAAGATTTAAAGTATTAGAAATGTCCTTCTGATCCAATTGAGGAGTGTATAATAAGTCATTATTCCTTTCCATCTTCATAATCTTTGACCTTTGAGAATATATGCAATCTGAACATCACGAAGAACTTGTCCTGCAGGAGTTAATTAAGCCTGGCAAAATCCATTAGAGATGAGCATTTTCTGGCCTCATGTCTTGGTTTCACTGTTGCGTCCTGAGAGTTTGCACTTTCTTGCTGTCAGATACTCGGGGTGGGTCACAGCTTGCTTGAGAGAAACAAAACAAATGAAAATACTGTCGCTTGTATATACCCAGATTCTCTTGGTTAATTCGAGCCACTCTGGCTGACTTTTGTTCAGCTGAAACTTTTGTTTCAGCTAATTCAATCAAGAGGAATTATGGGTGACTGTAGCTGGTGGCCCATGACATGCACAGTATAAATATGCATTTGATGACAGAGAAGAGATAATAATTGCTTGAGCAGTAATAAACATCAGAGCCCACCAATTAGGATTCTTTTCTGTAAGTGACCCCATACATGAGAATTAGTCATTTATTCCATGTTTCACAAGAACAGCAAATGGTCATTCAAACCCTCAGAGTAATCCCTTATTCACTGAATAGATCCTGAAATCCCTGTATTATGGGAGGAAGGAGAGAGGCTCTTTCTTCAGTGTAGATCACAGGCAGGAACTTGCTCAAGAGAACTCACTAACTCCACTACCTACACTAATGCTCCTTCCCAAGAATAACTTTCGGTATGGCAAGGGGCCAGGAGCATGAGGAGTATGGAGATGTCAGAAAGAGGGGAATGGCTCACAAAGGAGTTTTTGGTAGCTGACACCTGTGCTACTAATCATCTAGTTGTGTTCCTTCAGGTCTTGGAATATGGAATCTAACTATTAGCCAACACGCACTTCCCTTGTCTGTAGGGTAACTAAGTCTACACAGTACTCAGTTCTGAGCAAGGTACAGAGAGAGGCATGAAAGAAAATGCATGATGCATATGCCCTCTATTCTGTGAGCTTCACAAGCTTTCTGAGTGCACAACACTTTAAGCAACAAGACAGCCCCAAAAGACTAAACAGTATGTTATCTATTTCCCTATTCATTTATTTGACACATGTTCATTGAAACTTCTCTGGTGTGAAGTTGTTTACTGGGACCTAATGTAGAAAATGCATGCAGATATAAATAAAACATGGTCTCTTTTATCTTTTAATTTTTTAAAGTGTATTTATTTGTTTTGTGAGAGACAGAAAGAGAGGGCAAGCAGAGGAGGGGCAGAGAGAGAGGGGGACAGAGGATCCGAAGTGGGCTCTGTGCTGACAGCAGTGAGCCTGATGTGGGGCTCAAACTCATGAACTGTGAGATCATGACCGGAGCCAAAGTCAGATGCTAAACTGACTGAGCCACCCAAGTCCCCCACACATGGTCTCTTTTAAACGCACCTCCAGTTTAGAAGGGAGGTAACTGGGAGCATATACCAAGGCAGGGGTTTGGAGAGCTGTTGGTTAGGAAAGGAAGCCAGGAATGAGAAAGTGGTCTGACATATGTGGGGGATGCGGTTGTAAATCTTGCCCCTCTCACGCTGACCACTTGGGTTGGGGCACTTGTGGAGTGAGATTGGGAAAGGAGGCCCCTCTTTTGGGGGAAACAGTAGTATCTCTTTTTTTCCCCCCGCAGTGACACATGGAAGTTTCATGACCCTGGTTTTGATTCTTGCTTTTGATTGCTGAGTGGTCAGTGTTTTTGTCTTTCTGTTTTATTCATACATTCATTCCTTCAAGTACTGACTCTTTTCAATCCTATTTTCAGCATGGAAAGATCAAGGACTTTGGAACATGTGTTTGAAGTCCTGCTTTGCCACTTAGCTATGAAAGTGTGGACAAATTAAATTCTCAGAGCCTTAGTTCTTTGCTCTGAAAATGAAAAAAACGTGTGTGTGTGTGTGTGTGTGTGTGTGTGTGTACACGTTTTCAGGATTTGTGCAATGCTATTGCATTGTTTAAAACACAGTCATGTCCTTGGGATTTGGGATATGAAAATTGTAGGTATACGTGAATCTTGCCATCAAAGTCATTGTAATCTACTTGGGACAACAGGATGATTACTTAAAAACACAGGGATTGAATGAAGGACTGGAGAGTATCAGGGCTTATTATCAGAGTGACGATTATAGATTATCAGTGCAATGTTATTACCAAGACGTAGGCGTCTGTCAAGAAATCGGCAAAAGGAAAGGTAAGGAAACCTCTATGACTCTGTGCCCATCCTTTTAGGCAGATTCTAGAATCTTAGAATGGGGCTTGTTTTCACCATGCCCTTCCCCCACCTTTTTTGGTGCTCGATTTAGATTTCAGATAATTTTAAGTTACTTCGGAAGAAGAAATATTCTCTTCCCACTCTGTATATGCAACCCCTTGACCCAACTCAGGTGGCCTGAGCCATGGAAAATGTGCATCAGGCTTTTAATAACAAACCTAAATAAAGATGCCATGTGGAAAAAAAAACAGATGAGTGTCAACAGATTTGAGGTAAAGGTGGTCCCAGCGCCTGTGGCCACAGTAAAGCTCAAGACATAAGCAGAATATTACAAATCATCATTATCTCTTTTTTCCTTGCCCTTCTCCTCTCTGTCTCTCTTTTTCCTCCCTCCCTTCACTTCTCTCTCTTAGCAAAAGTGTATTTAAAGTCTATGTAATTTTCAAAACCCCCAAACCAGAAACATCTGTTATCAGATACGTGCCATACTGTTTGTGAACACCTTAAACAAAGATGAATATATAAACATATTAATTCATGAAACAAGTCCATTAATAGGAGTCATTTGCATATCAGAACTATCCTTATATAAAGGAGAGTCTGTGAGATGGCCTATAATAGGAAGTTTCCCCAGCTCATATAAAATGTGAGTAATTTCTGTGTATCTTTTTAGGAAGGCATCTGTTGTGTGAAACAAGACTCACCTGTATTTCAAATGCCAATGTAAAAAACACATATGAATTACTGATGAAAGAGAAAATATATTCTAGGCCACCATATTTCTGGTCTTTCCTTCTTGTTATCAGAGGGATTTTTAATAAAATGTCTTACATTCAATATCTCTTCACAAGTCACTTTCCTATTGTTTTAGCAAGCCGGATGCTTTTCTAGTTTTCAGTTCAGGAGTGAATGATTCAATGTGACTTGTACTCGCCACAACTGTACATTATCATAAAACTATTATTCAAATGCCTTGAACAAAGATTCCTAATCTTCAGCAAATAGCATACACCTAAATGCGATTTTTGACATCTTAAGGAATTAATCAAGATTTCTTAGGTGCCTAAAGATGCAAAGGTAGAATCGTTTTTTAAAGTTTCCTTTTTAGTCAGAAGTAAATTGCTGACTCCTCACTTTTAACTTCCGAGAAAATTTGCAAACTGAACAGTAAGCGCATGTCTTAAAGTCTAAAGACTTATCTTGGAATATGAAATGGTTGCAGAAGAAAAAAGTAATTACTTCGTGCAGATAACTCCATTGGATAATCCTAGGTGGTTGATCTGGAGTTATACTAAGATAGAAGAATTGGGCTCTGTTAGGGAAATTATAAAATGAATTTAAGAAGGAATAATAAGAGAGGCTATTTTGGAGTTTAAAAATAATGAGTTTGATCTGAACATAAAGTTTTGGGTGTTAGAACTTGAATCCTTGAGGCATGGATCAAGTAAATTAAAATTTGCATATGATGGAGTGATTTGGGGTAAAGACGATGAAGGGATTGGATTTCTCTTTGGGGACAGGTAGCAGAGTATCTGTGAATCCCCATGCCGATGATGTCACTTACCCTGTTCTCCCGGTCTTCCCAGGTGATGCTTCTGGGTACCTGGAACACACGTCCCTGCCCTTTCAACATGCCCAACTGACTCATTTCCAGTGTTTCAGTGGTTAGAATACATTTCTACCTCCTCTCACCTCCAAGCAGTATTAGGTCAGAGGCCACGTAATGGACCCTTCCTCAGCACTTTGGTCACTTAAAATTATGTAAGAACTTATTTGCCATTAATGCCACTATTTTCAATATCTGCTTTCACTGCCGATGAGGGCTGTGTTTGTCATGTACATCTGCATAAACTCAGGGCCTAGCACATAGGGTGCCTTACAGAGACATGGAAGAAATTCTGCTCTTTGGCCAATTGAAGGAAATCCATAATTAGTTATACTTATTTTGAAGAGAGTATTTTTCTTTCTCTTTTTTTTTTAAAGGTGGGAGTTCCAATTTTATTTCTTTTATTAATGTTTATCTATTTTTGAGAGAGAGAGAGAGCATGAGTAGGGAGGGGGCAGAGTGAGAGGGAGACACAAAATCCAAAGCAGCCTCCAGGCTCTAAGCTGTCAGCACCTGACACAGGCCCAAACCCACAAACCCGCAAACCGTGAGATTCATGACCTGAGCCAAGGTTAAACACTTAACTGACCAGCCCACCCAGGTGCCCTGAAGAGGCTATTTCTCAAGGTCAGTGATCTCTTGGCTTCTCACCACTCTTACTGGGGTGCCTTGTCCAGCGGCAGCCATTTAGCCTCACAGAGAAAGCATATGCAAACATTAAGGCCAGAGTCGTCCTGGCTCTGGGGTTAAAAATAAAAACAGGTAGATTCACATCAAAACTTCATTCCATCCACCACTGAGGTGATCAGGTTAGGAGGCACTTCCTCTGGCCTCTGCATATTTGATGTAGGAGGCCATTCCACTTGAGCATCTCTCCCTTAGGAGGGCCACTCGCAATAGTCACAGTGCCTGGAGAGAACACTTGAGTACTTGTCAGGTGTGAAATCGCCCTTTCGTGGCCTTTGCCTTGTCTTTTGCTATGCATGAAGCTGCATCTTAAAGCTATACAAAGAGATAATGTTCCCTCATTAACAGCGTAATCTGGAGATCCCTTCCCTTAATGGTGTTGCCCAACTACTCTTAAAAAAAAAGTCAGCAGCCCATGTGATAGAATTTCCTTGGTTGTTAGAACACTTTGTCCTTAGCTATACTTTAGTAAATGTAAAGAACCAAAGTTCTTTTCTGATCTATCCTTGGTTTAGATCTGCTTTGGAAAAAAATGATTATTTTTCTTAAGATTTAACTTTTATTTCCTTATTAATCCATTTGAGTGTTCCTTTTCTTAGACTCCCCGGAGCTAACCTGCCAATCTCAGACTCTGTGATTGACTCTTCTAGAAAGTAAAAACAAAAGCATGGGTTTGTTTCATAAATGATTCCAGAAGAATGCTATCCTTTACTTTCATTTCAAATATTATTTAAGTTTTGCAGTTTTGCACAGAGACCTATCTCTTCAAGACTGTTTCTTTTTCTGCAGATGATGAAATGATTGGCCTAAAACTCTAGTGACCTCCTTAAAACATAGTGGAAGGGCGTTGTCAAGAACAATGCACTTGGCCAAATCTCATCACCTGAATTTCCTGCCATTCAGAATCAGGCTTGTTTCTCAGTCCCTAATGCTCAACACTTGTTCCCATTCTCCATCCAAAGGAAATAGGTGTTATACTGGGGAAAAAAATTACTGACATTTGTTGATGAATTTCTCTCTATTGAGGGGTTTAGAGTAATTTCTGAACGTAGTCTGAGAATAACAAAAAGTTTTCTAATCTCTGTGTAGGGATTTGCTTTCTGCTATTTTATGAGCCATATTCAGGATATATAGGAAATGCAGCAATGACCTCTTACCTGTATAATTTCAGGAATGAAAAAGACTTTGAGAAATCATTTTCCCATTTTTCTTCCCTTCAGTATGCCTAATTCAGATAACATAATCAATCATGATCTGAAAAAAAAGTATAACAAAGAAGATGTGACCACCTCTAGTTAAACCCAGTAGTTCTCTGTTTCTGTACACTCATATCACAATTTTAAGTTCATGTTCTCTATAACTGATCCTAATGCAACCAAAATTGACTGCCAAATTTTAGAATATGAGCTAATAATGTTTATTGTGATAGTGAAGCCCCTGGCAAATGCTTAGGACAAGGACAAGGAAAAAAATAAATATAAAGATTGAAAAGGAAATGAAAACTCATTATTTGTAGATGGTATGATCAACTACATAGTAAACTCAAAAGGACCCTAAAACACTCATTAGAGCTGATAAGACAGTTCATCAGTTCATCTTCCTGGCTAACAGATGAAAACATGAAAGCCAAAAGCTTTTTTTTTTAAATAGTATGAAAAATTTTAAAAATACTTTATAAAAAAACCCCTGCAATCAAGTATTTGAGAATTTAACAAAGAAAACCTTCATAGAAAGCTGTTTTATAGAAGAACCATTTTAAATTAATTAAAGAAGATAAAATATAAATAAATAAGGAGATATATGTGTTTGTGGGTAGGAAATTTAATCTTGTACAATGTTATCCTTACTATCCTGAATTAATTCCATAAGTTCCATGCAACTTTAATCCACCACAATTTGGAAGGAATATTATAAGGAGATTCTAAGATGTACATGAAATAATAAAGCTAATCAAATAGCTAATTTTGAGGGGAAAACAGTAATCCCTCAGCTTTTTAGGACCTATGATATAGGCCATAGTGATTAAAAATGATAATAATATTGACACAGGATAAGGTAGGCCAATCCAACCAGAGAGAGATTTACATCAATATAGGAACCGATTATACAGGATGGCATCACAAAGGAGTGAGGAAATAATGAATATTTAATATAGTGCTGTTTGAAAAAAAATAGTGCTAAAAAACTGGCTTAGTGTATAATAAAAATTTACAGTATAGTAAAAGTATTTTGGAACCCAAAAAGGGAAAACTCCTATTTTTCTGTCTCCTCACATAATGTTCTACTTCTCTTCTAACCCTTCTTAGAATGCTTCTGATACTTCTGGTCACCAAAAGTGTCAGGATTTTTCCCCATCAAGCAATTTGCAGACACCAGCTGAGTGTCCCACAACGTAACTCAATTCTGACACTATCTACCTCGACATGTCTGAGGTAGACATGTCAGAGACTGTCTCTTTGTCTCTCTCCGATGCCAATCTGAGGTCTAGGTTTGTTGCCTGTGCTTCTGATCAACTGGTAGGCTATAAATTAGAGGGTCCCAGAACCCTCTCCTCTAGCCATTTGCTGGACCAGCTCACAGAACTCAGGAAAAGTTACCTTACTTTTTACTAGTTTACTATAAAAAAGATATAACATAGGAACTGTCAAATAGAAAACATTCATGGGGCAAGATATGTGGAAGGGAAACAGAGCTTTCATGCCCTTCCCAGGAGTAATATCATCCCAGACCTACACGTGTTCACCAACCCAGAAGCTCCCCAACCCTGTTATTTGGATTTTTATGGAGGCTTAATTACCTATGCATAACTGACTAAATCATTGACCTTTAGTGATTAACTCATTTTTCTTTCCCCAATGCAGAGATGGAGGGCTGTGGCTGAAAGTTCCAAACCTTTTATTACATAGTTGGTTGGTTGGCTCCCCTGGTGACTAGCCCTCATCCTTGGGGACTTTTCAAAAATCAACTCTTTACCATAAACACAGGTGTGACTGAAAAAACTTGTTATGAATCACAACAGGAACTTTTATCACCCTTGTCACTCAGGAAATACCAAGAGTTTTAGGACCTCTGTTAGGAACAAAGATGAAGACAAAATATGTAGATATCATAATATATCTATCACAAAACCCTATAGAAAAAACATATACAGATAAAATTAAACTAAATGGCAAAGAAAACACTATGAGGCTAATAAAAATATAGAAGAATATTTCTGGGTCTTTGGGTAAGACAAAAGTTTAAAAGATCTAAAAAACAATTTTAAAAATGTCATATATACATCAAAAAGAGATTGATGAACAGTACCAGAGAAAAATTAACAGAAGTATGACAACTGAGTATTGATATTTGCAGAGTATAAAACTTGCAAACAAAGTATTATATAGAAAAGGAAAGACTAACAGTAAATAAGCAAGAAAAAGTCAAAGTCTCCAGTGGAAAAGACTGACCAAAGAATATGGAAAAGCAATTCTGTAGGAATCGAGAGAATAAGCCAAAACTAATAAGACTATGAGATAATGTGCATCCGCTTAGTAACCAGAGTAATGCAAATTAAGACAAGTTACTTTTACTTCCAAATGGTAAAAATCAAAAGCTTTCTAATATTCCGGGCATAAGATTGTGTGGAACTTCCATATACTATGGTAAGAGTATATACTGGTATAGTCATGCTGACCGTTTGTTAAAAGTCAGTATCCATGTACAGGGGTGGGAGGTGGGGTAGAGCCCAGCAAGACTGCAGAGAAAGTCTAAAATCCATAGCAAAATATTCTGAAAGTGGTTGGAAGCAAGACTCTTGGTGTGTAAAATGTGTGATATGCCTCAGAATAATGTATCAGTCCCAAGGAGGATCCCAAGGAACCTAGACCAACATGGATAGCTCCTGAGAACATAGAAGTTAATTTTAAAAAAGGAAAAACAGTAGTATGAGAACCATACCACAATACCATTTTGTATTTTAAAGAGCCACACTATTTTATATCTATTTAAAATATTTTCATTTTAAAATAATACAAATATATAGAACAACATCCCATCATAAAAGTTGACATTTTTACAATAATTCTGTCAGATTAGTTTTAAAGTTAAGAAATCATAGATTCACAGTTTTCAAGGAAATATCAATATCTAAATAAACATATGGAGGGCAGATGTTCAATACATAATGTTTATAAGAGGGGTCTTATGTAATTGCAGGGTAGAAGGGAATTGGAGAGAGGACACGAAAGGTAAAAATAATAAAAGCAAAAGCCGTGACCTTACTTGGACTGGTAATTACTGTGTACTCTTAACTAATGGGTATAAATAGCTCAGTTCCATATATCTGCTGTCCAGAAAGAGGAACAGAGAAACGAAGAAATAAAGAACTGTGTGTATGTGTATGTGTTTGTGTGTGTATGCGTGTGCAAGCATGCATGTGCTTACTTCACTTGAGGCCATTTCCATGGCTAGGTAAACTTTTTCAGAAGCTTCCCTAAGTTTTCTCTTCCTACCTGTGAAGTTTGGAATTGAACCCTTCCCATGACATCTGAAAAAGCGTGGCCTGTAACTTAGCTCCTTCCAACCAACTTGTCATTCTGATTAAAATCTTCCCTGCCTTTCTAAGGTTGGCCCTGAAATGTTATCTGAATGTGACAGTTGCAAGCAACATTTTTGACCTGGATCTTTTCCATTCCTGATTTCATCTTCTTGGCCTTTCTTGTTCATCTGCAACACAGATACCCCTTTACCTTTCTTATCATCCTTTTTGTTCCTCTTTGCAATGTAAGCTCTGACCCTGCTTTTCTATGCCTCAGGATTATACTGCTCATAAGACCAAAGGGCCTCTCACTATTTCAAAGAGCATATCATTTACTCAGGATGGAGGAGTGAGTTCCCGGCTGTGTCACTGTGCCCTCCACAGACACACAGAGCCACGTTTTCTAAACCATCAGAGACGTCCCCTCTCACAAGGCCAGATCAGCCTGAACAAGGTGGAGGAAGGCATTGCCTGTGCTACCTCAGTTACCGTCAGGAAGGGAATGAAGTTTGAGCTGGTAGAAGAAGACACGAACGTTTGCCACAACATTCCCACGCAGAAAAGGAGAGAGCATTCTATTTAGATTTCCAGAAAGGAAATTAGTGAGATAAGGGAAATTAATACTTCTAAAGTAAATTATGTTCACATTTATGTTACTATAAATGTGCCTCTTTCACCTTCTACCAACTGGCACTGCTATGTGTATATTAAATTTAAAAGCCATTGCTAATTTGTTGGAATTAAAAATGCATACCATTGTACCATTGGTTTATTTATTTATCTGGCTACTCTGACGGTAAACATTTCTCTTTCAAAGAGTTTGTTAACATTTTAACAAAATGTTCTATTTCCATTTTAAGGACTTATCCTTTTTATATCCATTGCTCATTTATTTAATGGAGTCTTTATATACTTTTTCTTTTTACAATTTATCTCTATTTCATCTGGAGTATGTTTTGAGGTACAATCTAAGAGTGGAATCTATAGTTTTAAAAATAAAATTTTTATTACCTCAGCTCTATTTATTATTCTTATCCTTCTATACTTATCAGGGATGACTCATTTATTACATATAAACCTATTTTATATATTTTCAGATTGGCTTATTACTTGTATAAAACAGTATTCTTTTGCTGAGAGGTGGAACACTCCTTCTTTTTGATGGGGTCTGTTTAAAGCTAATAATAGAAAATATAATCATATCTGAAAATATTATGAAACTGGTCTTTAATTTTCAAAACTGTGCTCTATTTCTGTCTTCCTATTTTTTTCATGCACAGTAAGTAATTGAAGAAATATTCTGCTTATTGATTTAGAACTTGGCAGAAAACTTTAATATATTTCAGAAGAAAGTGAAGCAAAATAAATAAGTTATGACCACCCTTGTGGTGTGTTAAAGCAAAGAGTGTATTAATCAAATTCAAAAGTAAGTATAAATTTTTAGGGTTGATTAACAGAGTTGGACTTTCTGGGTGAGGATACTTCATAGTTATGTCCTGTCCGTCCATCCGTCCGTCTTTCCTTCCTTCCTTCCTTCCTTCCTTCCTTCCTTCCTTCCTTCCTTCCTTCCTTCCTTCCTTCCTTCCGTAACTTAATAAGTATGATTCCTTTGGGTTTGTGATGGTTATAAAATAAGGAATAGTGGGGCGCCTGGGTGGCTCAGTCGGTTAAGCCTCCGACTTCGGCTCAGGTCAGATCTCACGTTTGTGGGTTTGAGCCCCGCGTCAAGCTCTGTGCTGATAGCTAGCTCAGAGCCTGGAGCCCGCTTCCGGTTCTGTGTCTCCTTCTCTCTCTCTGTCTCTCCCCTTCTCATGCTCTGTCTCTCTCTGTATCAAAAATAAATAAAACATAAAAAAAAATTAAAATAAGGAATAGTATATTCTCTTTCTTTGTGTTCTCTACCTTTTGTTTTTGTTGTTGATTTGTTTGATGATGGGCCTTTCTTTAAATAGATACCTAAAAAGAAATACAGACTGACTGGATGTAAAGGAACATGTTCAAAGATGGAAAGAAACACCTTGGGAAGCAAAGTGACCATTACAAAATGCATGAACAGATTGCCGGTGAATACTGACCTAAGCACTGCAGACAATAATCTTTTAATGAGCAATGCAGAATGAGGGAGATGGCACAGGACTGGGAATGGGCAAATGACAGATTCATGTTCAATATAGGGAGAAGGTGGAATAGGAAACTGCCAAACATGAACTTTATGCCAACTTAGGGCAATATTATAACTGTAAAACAATGGCCGTTCTGAGCCCCTATATATATATATATTTATATATAAAACATATCTCTAGGAGCCAAAATGGGCTTATTAACCAGTCATGTCCAAAATAGAGTCTTTTTTATTTAACATAACAGTTATAAGGCTGGCATTACCAGAAAATGCAAAAGACACAACTCAAGTATTTCAATTAATATCCCTGTGAATAAAGTAAAAATATGTAGGATGAATACCAGGGAAATAGAGAGGAGTATTAGCTGGTAGAAGGTCTCTTTGAAAATCGTTTGGAAAATCTGAATCTGAAGAGATTGCTGAGGGCCACCAGAATGTTGTCCAATACGTTTTCCATTTTAGCATTTATATCGGTAACTCGAATGCCAATTGTAACTTGAGAGATAATAGACTTTAAATTGTTGGGTAATATTGTGTCTATTGTCAGATGTGCTGATTATCTAAATATTTACAGAAAAAGATCTAAACAGACTGGAGAGAACCAAATGTAAAGATGTGAAATTAGTAAGGATAAATGTACAAATCCAAATTTAGATCTAAAAAAAAACCCCACACAATTGCATGAGTGCAGGATGGGAGAAACAATGTATTAGTTGTCTATTACCGCGTTACCAATTAGTTTGACACTAGCAGCTGAAAACATGACAGTTTATTTTCCTGCATCGTTTCTGAGACTAGAAAACCAGCAGCGGCTTGGATGGTTCTGGTTTAGGGTCTTCCATGAGGTTATATTCAAGGCTTACTTGAGGCTAGAAGTTTAACTTCTAAGATGACTCATTTACATGGGTGCTAATAGAGGGACCTCAACGATTTGAGTCTTTCCCTGTGGGTGGTATGTCCTTATGGAACCGTGCTCCCTCCAGTGCAAAGGAACAGAGAGAGAGCAAGGCAGACATCAAAAATGTATTTTATAACCTAGCCCCATTGCTTGTGTTATACTGTACTAGTCACATAGACCAGCCTTGATACAGTGTAGCAGAGGACTGTAAGAGGTCTTGAATGCCAGAAGGCAAGAATCCCTGGGGGGCATCTTGGAGGATGACCACCATGCAAGCCTTGCTGCAGTTCTGTGAAAATTACTGGGGATTGTTGTTTGTGTGTTTGTTTATAAACAGTGTAATTCATTGGTATGATGTAGCTACGTAGCTGCCCCAAAAGTTCATGTGATAGTAGATATTATCATGTATGTATCATGAGCTCACTCATATATACACTAACTTATCTGTATCAGTCAAAACATACCTGTGAATATTTTTATCACTTTAGAGCTCCATAAAATATGAAAAATAGTTATAAGTTAGAATATATTCAGAAGAAAAGAGAGAAATTCCAATGTACAAAATATGAAATGGAAGAAAGTTTGGATATTCTTAGCCTGCATAAAAGAACCTGTACAGAGGATTTGAAGGCAATAATCAAAGAGCTGATGGGGAGAAGGGATTAAGTTTGCTTTGTGTGTTTACAAGGGGTGGGAATATTTGTTAATAGGTAGAACACTTCAGGGAGACAAACATCAGATGAATAAGGGAAAACTTGGGTTATAAAATCTGTGTAAAACTGGAGAACTACTAAGTTTATTATCACTATTTCTACTCAAGAAAAAGTAGGAATAACACTTGCTTAAGATACCAATAAGTATTTTGGGGGGGGAGGGCGGTTAAGCACTGAATGAATTATTCATTCCATTCCTCACTCTTTCAGAAGAGAATAAATGAGCACCCACTCTAGGCTGAGGGTTATTTTTAAGGACTAGATTGAGAGATTGGTGAATGAGCAGGCAAGATCCTGCTCTTACTAGGTTTCTGTCAGATTGTGCAAGATGTACAATAAACAAGAACACAAATAAAATATAGGTGTATTTCACGGGCATAAAACAAGCTCTGGTAAGAGAGTGTGAAGAGGTGTTTGTGGACAGGTGTATGAGATAGAGTGGTCAGGGAGACTCTTTCTGGGGTGAGGTCTTTAATCCAAGGATCTGAATGGCAGAAAAGTCTAGTTCTGTGAAGATATGCGGGAAAGGAGCTCTGACAGGGGGAACCATAAACCAAAGTCCCGCTGACTCAGCTAAGTGTAGCATATTTTATCTGCAGGAAAGTAGCCCCTCTGGACAAGACCATCACTGCTGAGGGGGAAGGTAGGCGGAGACCAAGTAAAAGAGGCAATAACATCAGCTTCAACGTACATGGCTTGTAGATAATAGCAATGAATTTAGATGTTCCTTTGGTATGTTCAAGAAAATATATAGGTTTTAAGCAGAAGCTGGGATATAGTCTGGTTTACAAATTATAAAATCATTTTGCTTGCTTTGTGGATAAAATAGTTGCACTAAGGGCAGCCTTTAGGTGTAAATAGGAAAAGGAATCAAAGGGTATTGTTCTAGTTGGGGAGAGAAGAGAAGCTAACAAATTATTTATTGACACATTCTCTTAGCCAGGTCCAGTTCGATTCCTAGAAATCCAGAGGTAAAAAATAAAATTTGTACTGTCAAAGAGCACACTGACAATTGAGGAGGTTAGGCGTGCACATCTGTGATACACCTCTAGAAGCTGATGTGAGATGGATACAGTGTCATCAGAGCAGGAACAAAGATTGCGTAAAGGAGAGAATACCAAACAAGATGCATGGGCTTGAAAACTAAACAGATAACCTTTTATTTTAAAAATTTTTTAGGTTTATTTATTTTTTGGGAGGGAGGGAGAGAGAGAGAGAGAGACTGGGGAGGACAGAGAGAAAGGGAGAGAGAAATCTCAAGCATACTCCATGCTGTCAGCACAGAGCCCAGAGCAGGACTTGAACTCACAAACTGTGAGATCATGACCTGAGCCAAAACCAAGAGTCAAACACTTATGTTTTTTATTTCTTTATTATTATTATTTTTTGAGAGATAGAGACAGTGTGAGCAGGGGAGAGTCAAAGAGAGAGGGAGATGCAGAATCTGAAGCAGGCTCCAGGCTCTGAGCTGTCAGCACAGAGCCCGATTTGGGGCTCGAACTCACGAACCGTGAGATCATGACCTGAGCCGAAGCCGGATGCTTAACCGACTGAGCCACCCAGGTGCCCCTATACATATAACCTTTGAGATCCCTTCCAAATATGGGATTCTATGATTCTACTGAAGATCTACAAAGGCTATATTTCAGCTGGTTCTGACTGACAGAGAGGGTTATGGGATCTGTGTTCTGCGTGGCCGTGAAGAATGGGGAATTTTATTTATTGTTGGATAATTGAAAAGTGATGATTCTGTTTTTCCTCACCCATGGGCCCTGACAATCTGGCCCTAAAGAGAGAGTCCACTGTAAGAAAACTTAGAGACAGGAACATGAGAGAGGTGTCTCTTTCTCAGGAGCAAGATCTGAAGTTAGTACTGCTGACTCTTACTGATCTAATCCCCTAAACTTCTTTGGGTTCATTTTTTCCTCACCTGAAAAGAAATACAAATCTCGGGGCGCCTGGGTGGCTCAGTCGGTTAAGCCTCCGACTTCGGCTCAGGTCAGATCTCACGTTCGTGGGTTTGAGCCCCGCGTCAGGCTCTGTGCTGACAGCTAGCTCAGAGCCTGGAGGCTGCTTCCTGTTCTGTGTCCCCTTCTCTCTCTCCCCCTCCCCCTCTCATGCTCGGTCTTTGTATCAAAAATAAATAAAACATTAAAAAAAAAAAGAAATACAAATCTCTAAGAATTGAATACTGGTTCTATCCAAGTCACATGGTGTTGGGATGATCAAATTGTCATTATTGCAGAAAGGCTTGGAAACCTATCTGAAATCTATGGAAAAGTGAAAAGCTGTCTAAGAGAACAGAAAAATGAATGGCTACCTGAGAGTCCCTGTTTTTACTTAATGCTCGGTTAGGACAGGCCAGACTTCTAGCTAGATATCACACCAGGTTAGCTGCATGCAAAGAGGGAATGGCCTCTCATTAGGGTAGATGTTTTTTCGGTGCCCTCCGACCCGCCCAGGTCTCCCTGAGGGAAAGGGAAGGATGGAAAGGATAAATGGAGCATGAAGACAGAGTTCGTCTTCCTAGCACAGATCACTAGCATTTTCTATTTGCAAAGAGCTTGAAATCATTTATGTTAATTTCATGCCCATGCCTATGAAGGGAGGCCTGCTAGCCTCATTTTATAGATAAGAAACCCAAAGATGCTAAAATTTAGTAACTTATACTTGGTTTCACAGTGAATAATCACAAAGCTGGAGAAAGGACTTTTAGGTCAGTCTGTGGTTATACTACCTGGGACTCAAAGGCATGTAAGAAAGTGGTCTCAATAATCTTTTTGAACCGCTTGTGAGTGCTTTTAACAGCATAAACCTTCCTAGCCATTGAACAGATTCTAAAATGAATGACTCTATTTTTTTTTTCTTCTTGGGGTTGCTTTCCTTCATCCTTTTATTCAGGGAAGAAGCTCTACCACTATCTGTGAGTTTAGTGAAAAAGAAAATGGAGTTTAGGTAGATAAATTGAAAAGAAGGGAGGGTGGCAAAAGTTGTTTCACTTCATCTTTAGGAGAATAGAATTTAAGTTGTGTTAATGGCATTAGAGCCTTCTCTCTAACTGCATTGTCTTCTGATTCCCAGGACCCAAAATGCGAGTGGGAAATTAGGCTGCCCAGTCAGGGCACCTATACACAGTCACCTGCCACACTTACTGTGGGGGAAGCTCAAACCATTTGAAGAAGACATTTGGGAAAGGGAAGCCCCAACAGTTGGAATTTTTCTGAGCTTCCTAGAATAGGTCCTTTTGCTAAGTAGAACAGGGTCTCAGAAGGTTTTTCCAGATTTTATCAAAAGCTTCGAATTATACCTGAAACACCAGAAGAGCCAAAATTATCTAAAAAGAGCCTCCTATTATAAACATCGATTCTTTTATGACTCCTTAATTCCGCTTCCTTAGAGCACTTGCATAAAAAATGGGAATATTATCTAAATGTGAACAGAAAACTACATAGAGATAATGCCATCTCAAAGCTAGGTACACAGTATGTGGGCAAATCAGCTATGGGACAATGAGGCTATGTAGACATGAGTTAACACAGTAGTGTGGACTGCTAGTCCTTAGAAAGGCCTTCTTACGAGGTTTGCCCTTGAGTAATGACTGGAAATTTGGCCAGTAAATATACCCACACTGACATAAAACTTTCTCTAAATCTTAAGAGTGACTCACGGTGCTGAAACAGTGTAAATAACTGGGTTGTTTCTGGGAGCTCAGAATTTTTGGTACATGCTGGGTAAGAAGGCGCCTGTGTGATCAGCCTCCAATAAACACCTTGGACATTGACTCTCTAAAGTGTGTTCCTGGTGGAAACACTTCTCATGTGTTGCCAAACTCACTGTCGGGATAGTTTATTAAGTCTTGTGTGACCCTGTGGGGAGATGAATCGTAGAAGCTAGTGGTTGGTTTCCTCCAGACTTCACCCTTTGCATCGTTTACCCTTTTTTGCATTTGGTTTGTGTCCTTTTGCTTGTCATCAATCTTAATCAGGCATATAACTATAGAAAAATCCTGTGAGTAGTTCTAACAAATGATAAAGCTAGCAAATCTTGGGTAGTCTTGAAGATCTCTAATACAGACTTCCTCTCTAAATTTCGAAGGACAAGGCCACTTATTTTCTTAAGACTATTTTCCAGGGCGCCTGGGTGGCTCAGTCGGTTAAGCCTCCGGCTTCAGCTCAGGTCAGATCTCATGTTTGTGGGTTTGAGCCCCACGTCAGGCTCTGTGCTGACAGCTAGCTCAGAGCCTGGAGCCTGCTTCCAGCTCTGTGTCTCCTTCTCTCTCTGCCCCTTCCCCTCTCATGCTCTGTCTCTCTCTGTATCAAAAATAAATAAAACATTAAAAAAATTTTTAAAAAAGACTGTTTTCCTTCCAACGTGCACATTTTAGTTTAAGTTAGATAAATTTAAAAGAAATACTAGGCCTGCAAAAATCAGGGCATTTATACATTTTCTCAAATTTCTAGACTCTTCTGTTTCTCTCCTTCAATTTCCCCACCTCAACTCCAGCATACATTTTTGTCTTTCATGATAATCTTCTATAGAAGTGACAGACGTTGCAAAATCCCATGAAAGTACATACAGACACAGAGAGAGAGAGGAGAGAGAGACAAATAGAAAGCAATTCTCATATTCTTATAGCATTTTCAGCTCAGTTGGGAGCAAAACACTGTAAAGTCTTACGAGGATGCCTGCCATCCTGACACATGAGGCCAGATTGGTTGATTAGAGAGGTTTGAATCTCAGGGTGCTGGAAATAGGCTTCTATACCTTTCCCCATTCTCATTGGTTTGAAAAAAAATGAATGTGAATTATAGAGGTTTGAATCTGACTACGGGGTCAGGAAAGCATTCACAAAAATGAGATGCCTGAGTCGGTCTCAAACACACACAAAGGACACGCACATTTGTGAAGTTCTTAAAAACTCAGGGTGTTGTTCCAGGAAAGTAACATGGGTTCCAGCTCTGCAAAGGAGGGCCGTGGATTTAGAGATCCTATTCCAGGATTTGTTTGTCCTTCTTTCAGTTCTAAACTTTTAAGTACCCACTGTCATTTGCAGTGTTGTCTTGTGCTAGAGAAAATGGGGTGAAGCTAACGGCATCCTTTGTGTGGGCAGAGGAAAGGGATGCCCATGTGTACCGTGGGGGTGTGGAGTAAGATAGTAGGAACAAATGTCTTCTTGAAAGCAGTGACTTTATGGGAGAAAGTGCTGCCTCTTTGTTCTCATGCAGAAGCAAAGAGCCTTCACGCCGTTTCAGAGTAGCCCTGCTTGTTCAGGGTCAGTGCGTCCAGGGCCATGATGCTTGGAGCAGACTCTGCCCCCGAAGAAAGAAATCGCCCTTGCAACCATTTGCTACCGCTGAGTGAAGCCTATTATCCTACACAATCCCATCTAGTTACGAGAAGTAAAATAACTGGCTTTTTTTTTTTTAAAGAAATGAGAATATTTGTCCAAAAGGGATCCTCTGTGATCTGCTTAGAAATCTTATCCACCGTTCGACCGTCATGTGAGATGGTATCTCTGGGTGCGCCACTGCATCAACAATAGGAATTTCTTTTTCTATTAGTGCCTATAATGAGCAGCTTTCTCCAGAAACTAAAAGAGCATATTAAACTCCATACTGCCTTGGAATTTTAACAAGCTAAATATGACTTCATGTATACTAAAAGTCTTTAATTTTCACCGGTGATAAAAGTGGAATCGATCGATTTCAGTACAGAAATAAATAAATAAAGACAAAACAGAAAAAATGTCTTCTTTCCAGACATTTTAATTCCCGCTCAGGGTATAATGGTGTTGAACTCTGCTAGGTAATCAAAAATATTAAATCTGTTTGCATAGTTTCTTTTAAGATTTAAATTTCTGTTTATTTAAAAATAGTTCTTGTCTGATTATTTGCGTAAAATATGGAGACTAGATACGCAATGCCGCAGTATAGTTTTCTAACATTTCAACAGTTTACTTAGCTTATCTTTAATGCCTCATTACAAATCTCATCAAAGCTAATTTATTGGGTGTCTTAATGGCTTTATTTTTGTAAATATGATGGATTGCAAAAGCATTTGTGTATTTCAGTTATTTCTAGTTTCCCTTCGTATGTTACACTCACAGTTTACATCTTTGTGGTGACTTGCACACGGAGGTATCTTCCCTCCCATGCAGACATTGATAAGGAAACAAATGGGTCCTGGTAGGAGGACTAAGGTAGATCTTCATCATATTTCTCACCTGTCTTTCTCTTCCTTCTCACTTCTTGCATCTGACTTAAGCATCCACATGGAGATGTCTCTTGGATATAATACACACCTTAGCCTTGGGACTATCTTGGGGAATCAAGCACACCTACTCATTTAGTGGGAAGATTTAGCTTATGAACTCATTTATCATTGATAGGTCATTCAAATAAGACTTTCATGGAAGAGTCTGGTTTTAGTCAGGTTTAGACTTGTAAGTCAATTCTGCCCCACCAAACTTCTCCTATTTTAATCCCCAACTCAAAACTATGCAATGGAGGTTTGCCTTTGATGACTTGGGAAGTACCCAATGAGTAAGGAAGAGTGATCTCCCAGTCCTTCTGAGAAAAGACATGAAGACATGGCAATATATTGTATGGAAGAGTCCTTACTGCATCTGGAATGTGAGCTAAAGAAGCAAGTGTGCTGAACAAAATAACTTTCTGGGAACTGCTATCTTTTTTTTGACAAATGTTGCATAGCAGAGCTAAAAAAATCTAAGTCCCAAATAAATCCAATTGTCATTGACTTTGGGAGTACTAGTTTTGGGAAGAGATGACAAGATGACATTTGATACTTTCACTAAACATTATGAAAACCTTTAAGCTTCAGATCCAAACTCTGACCTTGGAGCAATATCCTACTTCCTTAACAGTATGTTAAATGTCAGTTGAATCATTCTGATGGTGAATCTCTGGAACACTCTATCATAATAATCAAATAGTCAAGTAATCTTAGCCAAGTTAAAAAAAGGGGGGGATGAGAAAGAACAAGAAGGGAAAGGTAAAGAGAGGTAATAAAGTCAGGAAAGAGAACACACGAAGCAATGAGGATACAAATTAATTGCTAAGCATCCCACATGTTTGCATGTCTTGGTGCAGAAGACTAGAGCATCTTTAATGTAGAGTGTGAACAATTGAACAAGAGCATTGAAATAATCATGTCTTTAAAATAATACCTTGTAGGAGTGCCTGGGTGTCTCGATCGATTGAGCGTTTAACTCTTGGTTTCAGCTCAGGCCATGGTCTCATGGTTTGAGTTGAAGCCCTGCATTAGGTCTGTGTTGATATCGTGGTGCCTGCTACTTGGGATTCTTTCTCTTCCTCTCTCTCTGTGCCCCTCCCCTGTTCATTTCTTTATCTCTCTCTCTCTCTCTCTCTCTCTCTCTCTCTCTCAGAGCCTTCTACTTGGGATTCTCTCTCTTCCACTCTCTCTCTGCCCCTCCCCTGTTTATTCCCCCTTTCTCTCTAAATAGATAAATAAACTTTAGCAAAAAAAAATATATATAACAAATAACCAAAATAGCATCTTGTGAAAGTCATGTAATCATTAGCTTCAGTGCCACCAAATACCTCTGTCTTGGCAGAGGTTATGAAATTACTTCAAATTAAATCCTAAAAGTGAAAGTTATGTCTAAATAGTCATCAGACATATGATAAACATTTTCTCCCAGTTTTGTGAGAAGGGCTATTGAGATAAAGATCAGATCAGATCCCCTTCCTTGAAAAGTTTAGAGGTTAGTTGGGAACAGACCAGATGCAGTGCAGCCTGACATGCTATGAAAAAAAAAAAAATAGGAACACAAGCAGGAAATAAACTAGCTGAGAGAGGTTTCATGTAGGCATTCTTGGAGATGTAGAGGACTGATTATGCCTTGTTTTAGGTTAAGAATATCATCAAAATAGAAATGGGTAGTGTTAAAGAAAAAATATTTTTAGGGGCACCTGGGAGGCTCTGTCGGTTAAGTGTCTGACTTTGGCTCAGGTCAAGATCTCATGGTTTGTAGGTTCTAGCCCTGTGTTGGGCTCTTTGCTGACAGCTCAGATCATGGGGCGTGCTTTGGAACCTGTGTCTCCCTCTCTCTCCATCCCTCCCCTACTCACTTTCTGTCTCTCAAAAATAAATAAACACTGAAAAAATTTAAAAATTAAAAAAACATTTTTAACACCTGTTAAAAATGGTAAGGAAGACTTTATTCAAGAAAAACAACTGCAATGGGGTTTTTGAAGTGGGAAGAGATTTATAGACAAGAAACAGTGTAGGAGTCAGTGGATAGGAAATTACTAAAGGGAAATATCAAGGCTAGGCAGATTCTTGCTAGACTCATTCAATAGGATTCTTGTCAAAGACAGGCCAGGGTGATGAGATACTGAGGTCAGGGGCACAGAAGTTAATTCAGGTATCTAAGGTGAGGGATTCTCTTTAAACTGACCCAGCAGGATTCTTGCTAAAACTGGACTAAGTTGACCAAGGGCAACTGTGGGTTGTGGGCAAGACTGTGGGTCTATAAGAAAGAAGCTATTTTTCCCTAGTAATTTATTATATTATGCAATGTTGTAAAATTAGACTCTAATTTGTAGTACTTTTGCCTTTTGTGCTTTTCCTAAAGTTTTACTTGTTTTTCTAAAATTCCATATATATACATATATATATTCCATATATTTTCTCCATATATATTCCGTTTATATATTCCATATATATATGCCATATATATATACACACACATATTTATTTGCACAAACATTATTTACTTTAAGGTAATTCTTTCATGTGATTAATAAAAAAGACAATACAACTAATACAGAGCAAAATAGTTACTCTTTCTATCCTTTTTCTTTCATTGAAATACAGCTGACATACAATGTTATATTAGTGTTTCAGGTGTACAACATAGTGACTTAGCTGTTCAATCTGCTACTCAGTGCTCACCATGGCAGTGTAGTCACCATATAAAACAACATAATTAAATATTATTGACTGTGTTCCCTATGCTGTACATTTCATCCCTGTGACTTCTTTATTTCATAACTGGAAGTTTGTACCTTTTAATCCCCTACTGCTATTTTATCCATACTGCCAGCTCCTCTTCTCTGGCAACAGCTAGTTAGTTCTCTGTATTTATGAATTTGTTTCTGTTTGTTTGTTTGTTCATTTGTTTCTCAAGATTCTACATACAGTGAAATCATGTTGTCTTTGTCTTTCTCCATTAGACTTATTTCACTTTTAACATAATGCCGTCTAGGTCCAGCTATGTTGTTACAAATGGCAAGATGTTCTTCATTTTTATGGCTGAGGAGTATTCCATTGTATCTGTCTACCTATTTTATCTATCTACACATACTATATATTCTTTATTCATCTATTGATGGAAAATTAGGCTGCTTCCATATCTTGGCTATTATAAGTAATGTTGCAGTACACTCGGGGGTGCATATCTTTTCAAATTGGTGCTTTTACCTTTGGAAAATTCCCAATAGTGAACTTGCTGCATCATGTCGCGTTTCTGTTTTCGCTTTTTGAGGAACCCCAAACTGTTTTCCATAATAGCTACAACAGTGCACATTCCCAACAACAGTGCAAGAGAGTTCCTTTTTTGGACATCCTCATCAACACTTGTTATTTCTTGTCAGAGAAGTCATTTTCAAGTTGGTCAAGGATAGAGTTTTTATCAGTATCCACCAATAATTTTTTTAAATTCTTTTAAATGTTTTATTTATTTTTGAGACAGAGAGAGGCATAGCATGAGTGGGAAGGGGCAGAGAGAGAGGGATACATAGAATCAGATTCAGGATCCAGGCTCTGAGCTAGCTGTCAGCACAGAGCCTGATGTGGGGCCTGAATCCAGGAATGTGAGATCATGACCTGAGCTGAAGTCGGAGACTTAACCGACTGAGCCACCCAGGCACCCCTCACCAATAGTTTTTGATAATGGTACAGAAATTAAATTGGAAAAGACAAAGACTGGAAATTGAGAGACCAGTTGAGAGCCAAGAGGCAGAACAGAAGAGTTTTTTCCCAAGAAACAATGGGATTAGAACCCAGACTATGTCAAGAACAGTGGTTATAAGAAACAAAGAAAACATTGTAAACAAGAATAAAGAAATATTGAGGAGGTTAAATGAATAAAGCATTAACTTCTAGATACTTTGCCAATTATACAATGCCTGGCATATAGTAGGTAAATGGTCTGAAAATATTTATTAAGTGGAAGAACAAATAAGGCATGTAATAAATATATTAGTGTTAATATAAATTAGTTGTAATTCTTACCTGGCCATCTCCAAATTAGTCATCCTATGTGGGATGGCATCATAATTACCCACCTTCCTAACTCTAATTCTAACTCATTAATCAACTGATGCCTAGTCATAATGGGTATCTGAGAATATTTTTATTGATTGTCCCAATTATTCTATTTGATTATCCCAAATATTCTATTTGATCATAGAAAATACTTTGTTTTTCATTTCTTGGATCAAGAGAAAATATTTTTTATTTAAAAGAATGTGATCATTAACAGGGGTTGTGTTTACACAGATATTCATTCAAAACTTTTATCTAATCTCTGAGAAAAGAGACTATTAAATGTGGCCATTAAAAGAAATTCTGGCTCTGTCATTCACTAGCTGTATGATAGCTAAATCTCTGTGCTTAATTCCATCATCTATAAAATAGACATAATTATTCTTATTTTGTAGGATTTGGGGAAAATTAAGTTTTCCTATTCATAAAGTGCTTAGCAAGTGCCTATAAGAGAGTAGGGGGTTCAAGAAAATAAAATGTTATTTCATTCAAAATCATCAACTAGCGGGGTGCCTGGGTGGCTCAGTCGGTTAAGCCTCCAACTTCGGCTCAGGTTAGATCTCACGTTCGTGGGTTCGAGCCCCACTCAGGCTCTGTGCTGACAGCTAGCTCAGAGCCTGGAGCCTGCTTCCGGTTCTGTGTCTCCTTCTCTCTCTGCCCCCCCCCCCCATGCTCTGTCTCTCTCTGTATCAAAGATAAATAAAACATTAAAAATAAAATAAAATAAAATAAAGAATCCCTGCCTTTAAAAAAAAATCACCAACTAGCAATGATAACAGTAATTACTGGTAACATATTCCTTTCAGTTATCAAGTAAATTGCCCTATTGGAACCTGAAAAAACATCTTCAAGTTTCCCACATTGTAGGGTATGTAACAGTGGCTGGTAAAACATTCTTTGGGGAAACTGGGAACTTCAACAGTCTCAGTAACTATGACTTCCTTG